>NC_141140.1:135653192-135698192 GCF_053477565.2 Lygodium microphyllum | reverse complement strand
TTATCCAACAAAGTGGACACACTTTGCAAGCTGAGTAGAATTCATAGGCAACCCTTCGCTTTATAGGCTTTGTTATGCGCAACATTTCCCTCGCTATGCATATGGGATAGATGTGGGAGTGAAATAAGATATTCATTTTAGGTGTGCATTGCGGGTGGCCTCACAATCGACATGTGGTGATTGAAAATGAGTTCGCACACCTTGCTTGGGGCTGACACTTGGCCCCTTGGGGCCAACCTTTGCTTAATAGATAATATAACATATGAATATCAATTTAAAGAGAGCAAGTTCAATTTATATTTTTAAAACTCAACTTGTATCCTTAACGACATGTATACATGTATCAACCTTTCCTCACACTTTGATCTCTTGCAAGACTTAATATTTTATTTCAAGGACTTATCCCCCCCCCCCCCCCCCCCCCCCTCTCTCTCTCTCTCATGTGGACAATGGGCAATCGGTGTGGGCACATGGATGATGATGTCAAGTCATGAGGTAGGGCTCTATAGGGGGACTCCCCACATTTGGCAAGGGTGCTCCAACAAGCACCATGTCTCCCTCCGTCCTTGCCTTTGCTTAAGAACAATATAGATATATATACGTTACTCTATAAATAATAAATAATAAACATAATATGCAGTATAATATATTTATATATTATCTATGAATGTATGTATATATATAGGCACACATGTGCGTACAGACACACATACATACCAATAAATATTAATATATTTGCACATATTAATAATGCTAACATATAATATGTTCCTTTATAATTAGCATCTCAATATAACACACACACACACACACACACACACACACACACACACCCCTATATAATTAATAAATCCATTTTATATAGGTAGTATATATAAAATGTTTTATGTTAATACATATGTGTTTCTTATTCTCATTTCGAAATATAAATTTGCATTTCGAACTCTTCTTATACAACAAAGTGAGAACACACTTTGCAAGCTGAGTAGACTTCATAGGTGATCCTTTGCTTTATAGCCTCTATTCTATGCAACATTTCCCTCACTTTGCATATGCAAAGACATGAGAGAGAAAGAAGGTATTCATTTCACGTGTGCATTCATGGGTGGCCTCACAATAGACATGTGTTGATCGAAAATGAGTTCGCATGCCTTACCTAGTGTCAACACTTGGCCCCCCGAGGCCAACCTTTGCTCAATAGATAGTATAGATTTAGTAGACTACCATTTTATCTAGCTTAATCCAAATCCATACTCACAAGAAGATAGGCCCCTTCTTCTAAAGTACATTCCATGCTACACGAATTATATTCAATGTTGCATCTTGTATCTTTCTATCGAAGATAGATCCATGCTACTATTTGTAGACCGAAACTAGCATAATATGAAACTAGCATAATACATTTCATTTGAGAGACATGACCTTTGCTCTAATTTTGTAAGGAGTGTTTGATATCATTAGTGAGTGCAAGTGATTAGGCTTTGTTCTCTCTTTGCTCTTTTGGGATCAACTTAATGACTTTTGAATTCACATACTTAGACATCATGCCCATTTCTTTGAGCCTATTGAGCAATGTTGCACAAATCCCTATGATGCCCATTTCTTTGAACCTATTGAGCAATGTTGCACAAATTCCTATGATGCCCATTTCTTTGAATCTTTGATGTTGCATGCTCAACATACACTATTTTTCCCTTTCTTACATAATCATGTTGATCTAGAAACAAAATATTAGAGTTAGGTTTTTTTTTCTTTTTTTTGGGGGGGGTGGGTGGGCGAGAGCTCTTGCTAACCTTCCTTACACTTAGAACTTTGAACATCATCATATAAGAGCATGATCAAAGTACGTGTGTTCTATGTTACTCTATACTTTGGATTTGGAAGGATCCACTACCCCTCTCCACACATGTATCAATGATCTAATCACACTACCCTCCAAGTTTGATGACAATGTTTGTTATGTCAAATGTAGGTGACATTAGCTTTTCCACTTGTGAGACTAATCACATCAACTAGTTGTCGCTTCATGTAGGGATGCCTCCAAGATTCTTTTTCTCCAAAATCATGCATCCCCTTCCATGAGACCTATCATTAGGATCCTTCGTCATGTTCAAATCCCCAATAAGGAAAGTACTCTTTAACTTGATCTATGTAGACAGCCAATTCCATTTTCTTTTCTTCTCCCTAGATACATTTGGGCCATCGATAGAACCTACATCTATATTTTCTCAATCTCTTTGAATTTGAACACAAAGAGCTAAATCTTCATGATCTTGATATGCAAGCACAAGGTTTAGTGCTTTCTTAGCTTTAGGCAAGATGAGTGTCCCACCATGCCTTCTAATTCAAGTTTCAAAGAAGCACTTGTAATCTTGAAAGGCAAATTCTTCAACTTTCTCTTCACCAATGTTGACCTCTTGCATTGCTGAAAACTAACACCTTCCTCTCTTTTAGCATCCAACCAAATGTTTTTTTTTTTTTTGGGTGGAAGTTAAACCCCTTATGTTCAAACAAATAATTGTACTTTTATTGGTTGCCTTCTCCATGTAAGTACTACATTCGGATGTCTACTACTAGATCCCCAAGCAAAGCCATTGACCTCTAAGTTAATGTCATAGTCTTGAAAAACTAGTATGAGAACTCTCCCTTACTTATTCTAATTAGCGACCACTTGCGCCTCATGCATCTAACCTTTATTTGTTCAACCTCCTACTCTCCTTCATGCTTTTTCTATGGGAGATTGCTTCTTTTCCCAAACATGCTTACTACTTTCCCAGCTACTTCTTTTCCAAATCTTTGGAAATATCTAAAAATTTCTCAAGCACTTGAAAAAAGTACTACTATCTATTGTGCCACTTGGAAATAATTGTAAGTGATATTTGTTGATATACAAAGATTTGGCAATAACTTTGTAGCCACCTTGCCATTTAGAGTGTTGCTCCTCTCTCATTCACTCTCCTCCACATTCTAGGTAACATTATCCATCTTAGTCTCATCAACATCCTTGAGACCATTGTTCTTATATACCATGCTTTCCTTTGGAGATACTTCATTGGTTCTATGGAGATACATCTTTTCATCCCCAATGGAATTCTCTTCTCCTTGGAATTTTTGGCCTTGTCTTTCAAACTCTTGTCGACAATTTCACATGATTCAAAAACTGGTATTGCTATAATGTTCTTATCAAGTCAACTTTTTTCTTTTAGAATATTCATTGATCCTTGATTGTCACACTCTCTTTTGTCTTTGTTATAAGATCCATTATGTACTTTCTTTTTCCAAATCAAATCTTTGCTTTCTAGATGTATCCATTACAAGCTTGGAGTTTTTTGGGCACTCAATGGACAAGAGAAAGGATCACACATTATTCTTTTGCATAACCATAGACTCTTGGCCTACCTAAGAGTGTCATGACATGAGGCACATAGGCTCATGAAGGCAGTGATGAAAAATTATGCAGCACATGTATAGAAAGCAAGGCAGAATGTAAGTTTTTGCATCATTTGAGACTCTCATCATACAAAGTGTGCAATGTGTCATGGATGAAAATCATGTGATTGCCAAAGGATCCCACCATTTGATGAGCATTGCATGCTCAATATGGTTGCTTAGTGAGTCAAATCTTTGCTCTCTACTTTGCAAAGCTTATATCACAATGTTAGTTGAAACTTTCATTGGTTTGTTTCTCTAGCATGTATGAATGTTGGCCTTCACACTCCAAAATACCTTCTAGAGAATGGCATCTAGTACTTGATTCCTCCTTTGTAATTCCTTCATTATTTTTGATAGCCTTAAGGATGCCATTTTGCAAGAGTACTTTGTTTGAGATGTCATATCCATTGTTATAAAACTCATTCTCCTCGGAATCATTTTGCATCATTCCACCCTATTGATGGGTGAGATCTACACAAATAGATAGATTTTTGAAGAGGGTCTACATCGGTCTCCGCCTTATTTCCCAAGCATTCATCAATGCACATGTGGATAAGACATCTACACAAATAGATAACTTACCGAAGAGAATCTACATCTATCTCCTTATTTCCCAAGCATTAATCAATACATACATGGATAAGATATTATCTTCCTTACTCCCACCATAGTTGCCACATGAGACTTGTATACATGCATATACACCTATTTTGCATTTTGCCTCAGGTTGCTTACTGGTGTCGATAGCTAGGGAGGTCTATATATGATGTTGCCTTTGAAAATATTGCAAAAATATAACTATTGTAATACTAAAGCATAATTCATGATATTGCCATGCAACACATTATTAATCAGTACTATGGTATTTGATGGAAAAATAATACTAAAGTATAACTCACTAGTTCTAAGCTAGTGAATAAAATAGTAGCAACAAAGAAATAAACCATATATTCAAAAAAGGATGAGTTCCTACTAATAAGCACTTTCATTTTACAAGCTTAGAAGCATATATCAATGGGTAAAATTTTTAGATGAGCAGTTGTAGGCAAGTGGTTGTAATTATAGATGAGTGATAAAAATTTCTCAAGAAGTTTTAGAAGTTTGACTAGCCATCATAGGCAAGCAGCCACATTTTTAGGCAAGCGATAGAACTTTTTTTGGCAAGTTTGGCAATTTACTTTAGGTGAGTAGATACATGTCTGCCTCAACTTTTTGAGTGACTCTCATTCAAAGAGGTATTTATGATTATTGGGATTTTCACCTCAAACATAATACTGGTGAATTTGATAATTTTCTAAAAGTTTGGAACTCATGGTCAAAACTTTGTTTCTATCATAACTTATACACTATAGCTCCAAACTTTGTGCTCAACCAAATTTACTTGCATATTGCACATGATGGTGCCTAAAGTAAATTAATCTAGTCCAACTTAGGGAGAGATAGGTCTAACCATAGGTGAGTTGAATGCCTTAGGAATGTCCTACCTTGATGAACCCTGAGCAAGTGTAGGGGAAACAGAAAAAGGGCTAGGGGGTTAGAGATAGAGCTAGGCAACTAAGGCCACTAGAAGTACTTCTAGTGGTTGTGTGTGTATACTTATTTCCTAATCTCTATTTCTTGAATAAATGTACAAATACCATAAAATGAGGCTTTAGGCCTTACAAAAGTGATAGAAAGCATTTGAAATTGAGAGGTTGAATGTGAGAATGATTATGTCTCTTCACACTGTTTGTGCATTGTGGTGGCACACATAGAGTGAATGTTGATCCAAAATTATAAAAGCATGAGACTTGTCATTATAGCAAGTATCATTGTTGAAGAGATTTATGCATTGATGAGGATTAGAGTTTTTGGAGAAGCAATTTGCACATTCTTCTAAAGAAGCTGGCAACTTTTGAGATGGATGTCAAGGTAGATTCTCCTTCACAAAGCTAGGTGCTTGATGTTGATTTTCTTCTTGCATGCCCTTGAAGTTGGTGAAGGCATCTACACTTGCTTGTGTCTTTAGCATTGTTGCATTCTTGAACTCTTCTCAAGTATTGTTTAGTTTGTTGCTTCCATTAGTGTCTTCTTTGGGCTTGAGCCTACCACTCGTCACATGTTTTGTCCTGCATTTACTTGATAAATCTTGAGAATACATGTAATTGATTCTAGTTCAAAAATGCAAAAAAATTTGACAATGAATTAAAGGTTTCACCACATTACATGTGCCATGATTCCTAGCTCATTCCCTCCCCTACACAAAAAAAAATCAGTGTTGTAAGGGTATTGCTCTTGTGGTGTGTGTTGATTCTTTCTACAAAATTTTTAAAGATAAAAAAATTTCAATGAATTTATTATTTACATATAAACTATGATACAATGTTACTTTGCCTTGGGATAAGCCACTCGTAGAAATTGGGATTGTATTGAAATCCAAAGTAAGCATCAAGGAATTGTGGGACTTTTTTGAAGGATAGTATATAACCAATGATGTCAAGTACCACATTCCCTTGGCCCAATCAGCTAGCAACATGTAGTTTCTCTTTTGTGAGGAGTTAGGTTAGCAAAGGTGGTCTTGGACAGGTTCATGTAGTTTGACATTTTGTATGTTTTCTAGTACTTGTAGGAAAGTGGGAGCTATATACGTTGGATGATTCATGGAGTCCCATATTGCTTGTCATTCCTCAACAAGAGTCATTAATTGAGCTTTGAATTTTGCTATAAAGCTCACATGGAAAACCATTACTTGTCAAACTCACTTTGTTATTGTGCTTGCAGTATTGAGCACATATGCTTCCTTCATTCTTTTTTTGCAATTCTCAATGTGGTATGAAGGAATAAAGTGAACTTCTTCTACATCAGTACATATGCTACATGAGTACAACGATTGTTTTTGGGACACATGAAAACATATTCTAGCTCGTCCCATGCTAGTTTGGCCATTCTAGATATTGTGGATACTCACCAACTAACATTCCTAGGTTTGCATGAATAGAGATATATGCAGATAATTTCACCCTATTTTCTTTGAGGCACTCCATCATTGATCAGTTCTCATTTTACACATTTTCTTTTCTATTTTCATAATATATTTTCCTTTTTGAGGTTTGTTGAAGGCTTTACACAAGAAAAACACTTCTTTGCAAGAGTTGGCTTATTGGCACATTTGATGGCGGTCATGCTTGTATCCCATTTCATGGAGGTGCCATGGGTTTCTTTAGTTTTAGTAGCATTATGGGGAGGAGGCTATTTATGTTCTGTGTTTGTGTTGATGGTTTTTGAGACACCATCAGTTCCTCATGTAGACTAACAACTACCCTAGTTTGTTGCACACTAGTCGAGGTAGACCGAGGCAACTTTTGCTAATAGATAAGATTTGGCTTTTTGGTTTCAAATTTGGTTTAAGGGGTCTCACCAATTGTCTTAGTCTTTGACCTTGATCTACATTTTGATCTTTGTCTCCTTTTCCTTTGGGTAAAACTTGGGATGTAGTAAGTGGAGGTGGTTGTGCGAGTGGTTTAGGCAACCAAGGCCATTGATCTTGTATTGTATCCTTGACCATGTAGCAGCACTTTGAAGGTCTATCATGGAGTTGTACTAACTCTCTTTATGGTGGCATTCCCAAGATGTTCACTTTCTTTTGTATGACATGCTTTTCTTGATAACTTTATAAGTTGTTGTGTGGCTATTAGTAAACTGGGGTCTTTTTTTTGTCTAGGGAGGGTTTTGACTAAAGAATTCACTTTTCTCCTCTCATTAGAAGAGATTTGAGGTCTCAAAAATGCCACATAAGAGATCCTAAAGAGGAAAAAATATTTTTAAAATGAAGATTATTTTATGAATTTAAAAAACTACATTTTGATAAATAAATATATCTATCATTATCATAATGTGATCATCCAAGGATCTTTGTAGCATTAATAAAAGATCTCTCGATCATCATTTTATTGAGCTAGAATGTGAGTATGAACTAATCAAGAAAAGAACAATACATAACATTGTTTTAGAGTCTATGAAACATGTGTTTAAATTTGAGGAAAAGAAAAATATTTATCTTTGAATGGAAGGTTATACCCCAGAGATCCTATTAAAAAATAGTACTCCTCCTTTTTATAATAGCTCTTCATTGACGAGGTTTTTTTTGTTATGGTTTTTTGTTTACTCGGCTACACACTTAATCTTGTTGCAAAGGATGTTCTTAGATTAGAGACTCACTTATTAACCTTATTTCTTAAGAAATGTTGAGTATAACTTTGCTTATAATAGTATTTGAGTTACAAAGTTGACTTTGTTTAGGTCTCTTTTTTAGCTAAATGCAAGTGAGAGAGATGCTTCAAAGCCATCTCAATTTTATTATCATCTTTTGCCCTCAATAGGATATTCTTAAGAAGAAAAAATTCAAAAAAGTAAAGAGACAATGATTAGAGTCTTTCGTTAAGCCTCATTCTTTGGATTTTGAGCTAATATGGAAGACTTTGAAAAATATCTATATAGTCGAGATGCATATACACAAATTTTCAAACTAATGCAATCAAATATGAAACAATATCAGCTACATAATTGTTTACTTCCAAGACTATATGTGGTGAAGACTATTAGACAAAGAGTTAAGATAAAGTGATGGAAGTTTTGGATGAACCTTTCCATATTAAGGCTAGATTCAAAAGCAAGAAGAAAGAGGTTCTTTTCACTAATTTAACAACAATTTTCTTGGTCTGCATACCCTACAATGTTTGATGTTCAGATTCTATGATTTGTCTTTAGAAGAGTCACAAGGAGTAGCTGGGTTTATGATTAAACTAAATGAAAGTGAGATTTTAAGTGTACAAAATTAGAAAGGATCTTCATTACCTTGATAAATAGTGCACTTTCATTAAGTCATTGCAATGATTCAACGCTATTTATCATTTAGTCTAGACATAAAATCTAGTGGTTAGGATATTGTGAAGTAGATATAGAGAATTTTGAGGGTTTTCCATCAAACTTCAATACTTGATGTGATTGAGAGTCAATAAGTAGGAGAACAGATATTTGTCAAGGGATTTAGAAAGTACAAGGTCAAATGGCACATAGTAGGTGACAGTCAAGTGCATGTTTAATGTGTCAAAATGAAAAAAACTCTAGATGTGCCTACCCATATTGTATATCTCTAGTTGTATAGTTGAGCTCAAGCAACTCGAATGGAGCTCCCTCTCTAGGCATATCAAAGATCTACACTTTAAGCCAATTTTAGATATTCATTTGGTTAATGCTTATATATGTACACTTCATGTACATTGTAGAATCACTTAAAAGCTCGTTCATCTTTACATAGGATTTACTTGGAAGCTAAAATCCTTATGAGCCAAATCTATACTACATTATTATTTGTTAGTCCTTAGAACCATGCTTCTCTCTCTCTCTCTCTCTCTCTCTCTCTCTCTCTCTCTCTCTCTCAACTCCACGCTTCTTCCTAGAAGTATTACTTCTCTCTCTCTCTCTCAGCTCCACGTTGACTTCCAATTTCCTGGTCAACGGCCTAATCTTATACTCTCTCTCTCTCTCTGACGGCCAGTCGTCAGAGAGAGAGAGAGAGAGAGAGAGAGAGAGAGAGAGAGAGAGAGAGAGAGAGAGAGAGAGAGAGAGAGAGAGAGAGAGAGAGAGAGAACACGCGTTCTCTCTCTCTGTTTCTCTGACAACTGGCCATCAGAGAGAGAGAGAGAGAGAGAGAGAGAGAGAGAGAGAGTATTACCAACCCCCCAAGCTTAGCAAGGGCATTAAGCCACCTGCGCTCTCGCCGAGACACTTTTCTGGCCCGAAGCAACACAACAACAGGTGAATCAAGAGCTGGCCTCCTTGTCAATAACATAGCACATTTCGCGTCCTCCCCTATCAACCGTGGCTCTCGGATGGAAGAGAGAGTGTTTACCGTGTTTACCGCAGCACAGAGGAGCGGGAAAACGGAGCAGAGGAGCTAGAAAATGGAAAAAAGAAAATATCAAAAAAGGCGTAGGATAAAAGAAGAAAAAGGCGCCTTGACTGGTAACCAGACCCTAAAAAATTTAAATGTTCGAGCACGACCCCCAGAAAGTCTCAGTGTCGCCCCAAGAAAGCAAAAGAGTAAAAAGCGTACCATTAAATGTGGAAGCTCTCCCGAATCCTTGTAAAAGAGTGCCAGACTCGCTCCTGTGCAAATTGTATGCATTAGTTGGGAATAGGATAAATTAGAATGGTGGAAAATGAGAAATGGGCTTAGGCCAATGGCTGGCCATGTAAAAAAGGGGATGACCGCCCAAAGAAGGGAGGGCATGTATATAAAGTTCAAAAGTGAATGAGAAGCTCATTCTTCTGTGTGGCTAAAGCTTCTTCTTCTTCTTCTCTTGTTCTTCTTCTCTTGTTTCTTGCCTTCAAGCTTGTGCTTGAGAAAGGGAGTGAGGGAGTGTGAGAGGGTGAGGGAGTGAGTGTGTGAGAGTGAGGGATCGTGGAGAAGAAGCTCCCCATCTCCTCTCTCCATCTTATTCTCTTCTCTTCTCTTCTCTTCCCTTGTCTCGCACGTGGCTATGGAGGATGGAGCTCATGGGAGAGGGATTGAGGTTGCTTGAGCTTGCCACAAGGATCGTGGAGCTACCAGTGTGCAAGAGAGAGGAGGGTACTCGATCGAGCATCAAGGTAAGCTCACTACACTCGTAAGGTAGGCATGGCACATCGGCTATGTGAGAGGTAGCCATGGCCTCTCGGCTTGAAATGCTTGATCAATAACTAAGCGGTCCGTAGGTCTCAGGGTAGAGCTTGTAGCTGCCCTTCATTTTGGTTCCGTTGCCAGGACCGACGGAATCAAGCCTTGAGCACGCCGTGCGCATCAAATCGAGCATAGGAGTAGGGCCTTTGCCCGTAACGGTGCTTGAGATAGATAGGAGATTTAGGAGGTTTGATAGTTGGAACAAGTAAGTATTTTAAGTTTTTTGATGAGTGCTTGAGTAGGTAAATACAACCCATGCTTGATTTTGCGATTTTTTGTTAGCATTAGGTAGGATAGGATTAAGATTCGAAACAGAAATGGTAGGGTTTTTGCTGCTGTAAATTTGGTTGCAATAAGAAGAAGAAGGCAAAAATCGTGTTTTTTAAGGGGAAAATCGCAACGGGGAAAGGCTCTAAGGTTAGAGAGTGGTTGGGCAATGCTATGTAAGGTTGGGGTAAGGGGAGAAGAGCTCATTTGCATTCTGACTTAGTTAAGAGAGAGCAAGAGAGAGTGAGAGAGCTACAGACACAGGAGAGGAGCGGATGCCCTTCGATCACACTTCCGGGGTGCTACAGGTATACAAATCTCTTCCTCGACATGCCCTTGTGTGTATTTAACAGCCTAGAATAGCTAATCATCAACATAACACTAGATTCGTCACCATTTTCATTGTCGGAAGTGCACCGACCTCGACAAGTTCGGACGTCCGAACCCCAGAATCGAGCAGTTGGTTGCCCCGAACCTAGGATTCGACATTCGGCCTTCGGGCATTCGACCACGTGCCGTTCGGGCTTCGGGCTTCGGCCGCCCGAAGGAAGGCCTTCGGGCTTCGGCGTTCGACCTTTGGGCCATCTTGCCATTCGGACCTTTTCATTCGGGCTTCGGCGGTTCGCCCCCTTCGAATTCGGGATTCGGCCATTCGATGTTCGGACGGCCGAATCGGCCCGCTCGAACCCGGCCATTTGGCCCAACTCGAGCTTCGGCCCTCGGACTTGGCCACTCAGGCTCCGGCCCTCGGACTCGGCCACTGGGCTGGCCAAACGAGACATTCGGACTTCGGCGGTTCGGACGCCGATTCTAGGATTCAGACCCTGCGATTCGGGCCAATTTTTGCAGAATGTATTTTTGACATTATTTTAATAATTTAAGCCTAGACCCGTGTTTTTGACACTAGTGCGACCCTGTAGGTGCAAGAAAATCATAGAAAACATGGCCGTGTGGCTAGGAAACCTAGTAGAGTGTGTTGTCGTAGCCTAGTCGCAATAGCAGACTAGTCATCAGACCCCCACATACTTGAGAGACGCAGCAGAGACCCAGATTTTAACCAGGCAGCCGTGTGCTGACCTCATACCCAGTGGCCAATAGCTGAAGGTAGCATTGACATCGCACTTGAGTATCGTAATCCCGCACACACAGTAGGCCACACTGGTTGTGCATTGAAAGAGCGGAAAGCCTGATTTTGCACCGGCGAACGTACAAACACCACACTAAGTGTACATAATTTGAGGATTGGTTGTAATAACAAGGAATGCACTTGAACATAATCATTCAAGAAACCCACCAATAGGAGTGAACCCCAAGACTTAGCAGACAAACATGGTTAGGACCCAAGAGGACGTTAAGTGGACGCGAGGATCCAGAAGACGATAACATAGAGGATCGGGCGCTGCCAGGACTACTCGAACTGATCGACGGTCTTGTGGAATTGGAGGCAGAAACAATGTCAGGATCAAGAGGCGACCGAGGAGAGGACGGGCTAGACCTAGGAGAATTCCCAATCTCAGTACATGAGCTAGTCCATGACTACGATTTACTTACTAGGACCGTGATCCAGGGCAGACCTATAGAAGAAGTCGTAGCAAGCCTCGAAGAAGAGAGAAGAGCAATCAGGAGAGCGCTAGAAGGCATAATTGCCTACAACCATGAGCAAAGGGCTAGAAAGCTACAGCAAGATGTAGATATGTACGAGGCTAGAAGGGTGCTAGACCTAGCTGGGGCAGCCAAATCTGGACCGAATTAAGAGAGGGAACGGGCAGCAGAGGCTGACATGACATTGAGTGAACTTATAGCCAAGCGACTCATGGACAATACTTTCGTTGAGCAAAGTGCTACAGCCCTAGCCACCACACTACTCTCGGGATTGGGAGTCACGCAAGGGGCTAAAGGGCATGCTAGAATCCCTATCATAGCAAAATAGCTAGTGAAGTATGAGCCTAGCAGTGACCCATACAACTTCATGGAGTAGTTAGAGCAAGTATGCGAAGCAAACGGTCTTACTGACCTTGCGCAACACTCTCAAGATTTTGGCCTGTGATTAGGCGATAAGGAGAGAATCTGGTATTCTAGCCTCGATGACGCAGAACGTACAAACTTTGCTCGCCTTAAGGGCCTCTTCATCAAGAGATTCTCAGAGGTAGGGTATTCTGATAACCTCATCGTCCGGTTGATGAATATCAGCCAAAGGGAGAAGAAAGACGTCAGGGACTATGTCACTCACGTGCATAGCCTCTTCAAAAGGATCCCTTCCAATGAACGACCTACTGAGAGGGCAGTGTCTACAGTATTCATGAACAGAATTCGGAGTGAAGAGCTCTACAAGGCTTTGGCCAGTAACTCTAACTTGCAACGAGACGTGCTAGCTAGAGTTTTCAAAGAGGCAATACGTGTAGATGATCAACTTAGGGAACGAAGCATGAGGACTACCAGCCGAGAAAGTGCAAATAAGAGGGATCCAAAGAGATCAACTATTCAGGAGAAAAAGTAACCGCTAGTGTGCAGGAAAAGGGAAAGAGTATGGACCAAGGCCAAGAGATGGCGGAGATGAGAATGGAGATTGCACGACTGCAGGAACTGATAAGGAAGCCTACGCGATCGCATGTGTGGCGGTAATCACCTCCCAGCTGAATGCCAAGATCCTAGATCTAGGCCATGCTCAAATTGTGGTAGATTCGGGCATGATGCATTGCATTGCAGGATGCCAAGGAGATTCCCATATGCACAGCAGTACAATCCTCCGTACTTAGGTAATAGACCAACCAATT
This sequence comes from Lygodium microphyllum, assembly GCF_053477565.2. Taxonomy (NCBI): domain Eukaryota; kingdom Viridiplantae; phylum Streptophyta; class Polypodiopsida; order Schizaeales; family Lygodiaceae; genus Lygodium; species Lygodium microphyllum. Next base: position 135,685,019 of record NC_141140.1, on the reverse strand, counting down.
TCTTTGGGAGGGGAGCCCAATTGGCACTCCCTGCACCAAATGACTCAAGACCTGCCGTACCTAGGCTGGAGATGAACCCAATAGGTATACCAAGACCACTAGGGCCTTTTGTAACCCACCCACTGAGCGATGCTCCAATTCACTATGTGGAAGAGCCTAGTGAAGAGGAGACATATGTCAACCCGTACATATCCTATGACGAGGAGGGCAACCCAGTCCTGATGGACTATCGGCCAGTGCCGGTGATGGCATTAGGTAGAGGAAGAGGCAGAGGCTTTGGAGGGCCAAGCCAAGATGCTATCACATGCTGGACCTACGGCGGTCATCCAGGCCACATTTCATCACATTGCCTAGAGAAGGAACTGGCTAACAAGGACAAAGCGGATCTCCGATGCACAGAATGTGGGATCACTCACTTGTTTCCTGATTGTCCTAGGCGGAAACCATCAGCTAGCTCTGCCAATGTACCATCAGTATCTCTGGGGCTGTTTGGAGTGGAAACCTTTGATAGTGAGAACACACCTATCCCACTACAGGTTATGACACGAGCTCAAACAAGGCAGGCATGTATCTCCTTGCCTAGACCAAGTAACCTTGACGCAGCCTCAATAGGAAAGAAAAGCCGAAGGAGAAGGAAAAAGAGAATAGACGCGAAGAGTAACTCTTAAAACCGAGGAAGCCACGACATTAGTGACAGGAAAGAAAGTCACGGATGCAGAGGCAAAGACCTCAGCCCCGAAGACAACTGAGCTAGGGAGTGCCAAGGTAGCGGAATATCCCCATCCCAAACGGCAACTCGAAGCTATAGCCAAAGTCAAGGAATGGGTCAAGGATGCCCAGGAGCACCTCAAGGATGCTGAACCCATACTAGAAGATCCAATGGACGATTTTTCCAGCGTGAGCACACCAGTCTCACCCACAAAACCACAAACTAAAAGTGTATCCTTGCCACAGGGGGCAACTCAGTAGCAAGGCCAAAGGGGGACTTACCAGGGCAGACAGAATGCATGGCCAAGCAGTGCTACCCTTAGGGGAAGACAAGAGCCTAGCAGTCTCCTTGCAACCTTGATGTCCACCCCAGTAACCCTAAGCATAGAAGACCTGCTTAGGTAGAATCCTTCTTTATGGCAAGAGTTAAAAGATTTGGTGGAGGGACACACATGACTTACGAGTGCTGATCAGCAAGATCATGATGCAATTACACAAATCCCAAGTCTAACTCTACACTCAACTCCTAAGTCATTGCACATCAATGCTTTCTGGGAAGACACTGAAATGCATGAAGTCCTACCTATTCTAGCCTTAGGAGATATGATGCGGAAAGGAATTGTAGACACAGGCGCGCTGGTGTTGGCGTACTGAGCCATGCAGTTTTAGAGGCATGGAAAAACCCTCCTGTAGATACTGCCAGGTTCAATGTCACGTTAGCAAATGGAATGAAGGTAAGGCCATTCGGAGTCTTAAAGAACTGGCCAGTAAAGATTGCAAGTGTGCAGTTTTCCATGAACTTCATTGTCATGAAGGGAGTGGACTACGACATGCTGCTAGGCCAACCTTGGATGAGAAACGCTCGAGTCATTGAAGATTGGGGGAATGGTTTGATCTTCCTAGGGAGCAGAACTGAAGCAGTAAGGGTAGAGATGGACACTTGGAAAATGACCCCCATTGACCTAAATGCCATCTCAGCCATGCTGAAAGGCGATACTCAAACGACCAAACCCTATGGATTACTCACTAAATATATTCCTTGCCCTGAGGATGAGCGGGATTGGATGCACGTCTTGGCAACCATTGACCTACCATTCTCAGATGAGGAAGAACTATATCGGCAGGCTGCTAAAGCCGCAACCATGCCAATAGAGGAGCCAACCGTGCCACTCTGCATGATGGCAGGAAGCTCACTCAACCCAAGGAAACCTGTCTCATTCCATATCCCTAGCAATAAGCTAGAGCTTCAGGAAATCGTAGAGTATCTGATAGACACACTGAAGGGCAACTTGGATGCCAACCTAAAGCCTCTACGTGATATGTTGACTAAGCCAGAATGAAAATGGACCAAAGTCCACGATCTGAATTTGTTATACAATTGGGCTTTAGTTACTGATGACAAGGAGACTGAAGAGGAAAGCTTAGGCGATGATGAACGGTCTGAAGAGCAAGACTCTGACGACGAGGAATATGAGAACTGCCGCTCTACAGGAGATGAAAGTGAGGAAGAGATAGATACAGTAGAGTATGACACAGAAGGGAGAACGATAGAACAAATCAAGGCAGACTCGAGACCCAGGAAGGAAAATACGAATTGGAGTGAGTCATGCAGATAGAGTGCGATAGATCCTGGCTAGAACACATAGGAGCCGTGGATTACAAGCAAGCCGGAGTAGCACGACCATGAGTAATCCCAGTGCTCAAGACGGATGCACCTACTGAACTACGACCCCCTAGGGAAACTCCTTCCTCGAGTGAGGGATGCGAGTTTAACTCGGAGTTGGAAGTCAGCACTGAGAGTGATCCCGAGATACCTCAACCCTCTAAGGTCAAACATACAAAAGGGGACTTGCTAGTCCACCTAAGGTACAGGAGATTAAAGGAGGAGGCCAGGACGCGAGCGAAGGACTCAGAAGCAAAGAGGCAAAAGAAACCGCAGGATCTACCCAAACGGTTTACAAAATTTAAAAAGGGTGACAGAGTGTTGATTCTGCTAGGTGCGAAGAGGCAGGGCCAAACTAGTGAACCGATCGAAGGACCTGCCAAAGTCAAGGAAGTCAACTTGGCTGGGGAGGGCGAAAAGCCAAGACCTGTATTCATTGCAGACGATTTGACCGAGGATGAGGAGGCCAAACTTGTTGCTGTCTTGCAAGAGTATATTGATGTATTTGCCTAGACATTGGAAGAACTTAAAGGGGTCGACCCTAGGGTTGTGACTCATAATATCCCAATGGTCCCTGATGCAGTGCCAACAAAGCAATGACCTTACCCCATGAATCCCAAACACACCCATGCAGTAAAAGAGGAGATTGATAAGCTTATGAAGGCGGGATTCATATATGAGATTGAGCACACAGACTGGGTATCACCGATTGTGATCGTGATGAATAAGAACGGATAAATCCGAGTGTGTGTTAATTACAAGAAAGTTAATGCCACTACGAAGAGGGATAACTACCCTTTACCATACACCGAGCACATGCTTGAGAGGGTAGCAGGTAAAGAGGCCTACAGTTTTCTGGACGGCTTCTCGGGCTACAATCAAGTGCAAGTGCACCCCGATGACAGGCACAAGACTGCCTTCGCCACAGAATGGGGTGTATTCACCTACATTGTCATGCCCTTTGGGATGATGAATGCGCTTGCGACTTTCCAACGCTTAATGTGCACTATCTTCAAAGATATGCTTAGGCGCAAACTAGAGGTGTTTGTAGACGACTTATGCGTACACTCTAGTTGGGCCGAACACTTAGAGAAATTGAGAGGTGTCTTTGAACGGTGTCGGTTATACAACCTCTCATTGAACCCCTTGAAGTGCCAGTTCTGGGTGAAACACAGATGTATCCTAGGGCACGTGGTGTCAAAGAACGGCATCGCCACAGACTTTTCAAAAGTTAGAGTCATTGTTGACCTTCCGCCACCCAATAATTACAAGGGAGTTCAGTGTTTCTTAGGACATGCTGGATACTATCGCCGCTTTGTACTCAATTATGCACTGATTGCTAGACCATTGTACAAGCTGTTGATCGTGTTCGAGTGGACTGAGGAATGCCTGGCGCATATGAAGAGTTGAAGAAGGCTCTTACCATTGCACCAATCTTACGAGCCCCAGACTGGAACATCACATTTCATGTGCACATAGACGCCTCTAAGTTTGCTATTGGGGCCGTGCTAAGCCAGCCTGGTGAACATAACTTAGACTATCCGGTGAGTTTTGCCAGCAGGCAACTCACAAAGACCGAGATGAATTATTCCACCACAGAAAGGGAGGGGTTGGCCATGGTATTTACTGTAAAGAAATTTAGACATTATCTGTTGGCCACTCCCTTTGTCTTCTTTGTTGACCATCAAGCCTTGGTCTATCTTATGAACAAGCCTTGCTCTACAGGAGACATAGCTAGATGGTTACTTCTCCTATTGGAATTTGACTTCTCTGTGGTTGTACGCAAAGGAAAGAAGCATTACATGGCTGATCATATGTCCCGCATACCCACAGGAGAAGCCGTTGGACAAGGCATACCTGACAATTTACCAGATGCTCATCTCTTTAACATGTCTAGTGAGAGAGAATTGTTTAAAGCTGATCTGATGCCATATTGGACCGATGATGTAGTTCAGGTGTGCTGGAGAACGGATTACCTGAGAGACCAATTGAGAAGGCCAGGATGAGGAGACTTATTTTGAAAATCCAACCATACCAATTGATAGCCGACTAACTCTATAGGTTAGGACAAGACGGTTTGTTGCACAGACGCGTGTGTGAGCACGAGATGCACGATGCATTGAAAGAAGCACATGGCGGAATCGCTGGAGGACACTTTAGCGGGGATACAATAGCCCGAAAGGTGCTGCAATCCCAACTATGGTGGCCCACCCTATTCCGTGATGCTGCTAAATTTGTGAAGCACTGCGACGAATGCCAAAGAACCAAGGTGCCTGTGCGCAAAGATAAAATGGAGTTGACCCCTGTCATAATTCGACAACCCTTTGAAAAATGGGGCATCGACTTCATTGGACCTATCAGTCCCACGGCACAGTACTCTCAGGCTCGCTACATCATAGTGGCCAACTGATTACCTAACGAAGTGGGCAGAGGCAAGAGCTACAAGGAAGAATGACACTAGAACCATTGCAAAGTTCTTATGGGAGTAGGTCATTTCATGGTTTGGGTGTCCAATAGAATTAGTTAGTGATCAGGGCACACACTTCATTAATGAGGTGATATCGCATCTGCTCTCTACTTTTCTAATCATTCATGGAAAATCCTCGCCCTATTACCCTCAGGCTAACGGACAAGCAGAATCCACCAATAAAATCCTAGTCAATGTACTCACAAAAGTGGTATCTACATCTCGGAGTGACTGGGACAACAAGTTAATGGCGGCCTTGTGGGCCTATCGTACGACTTATAACATGGCTATATGCCAAACGCCCTTTACGCTGACTTATGGAACGGAGGCTATTCTGCCCTTAGAGTTTTTGGTCCCTAGCTTAAGGATAGCAATGCAGGAGCGCTGGGAGGGAAGAGACGCTTGGAAAAATTGCTTGGTAGAGCTAGAACGTCTCACGGAAATCCAGCTCTTGGCCACCCATGCGCTGATTTGTGAGAAAGCACGGAGGAAAATGTGGTTTGACCAGCATGTCAAACAATGCGACTTTGATTAGGGGGATCTCGTTCTGCTATACTCTGTGAAGGGTCACAAACAGAAAATAAAATTCCTTGGACTGGGACCTTTCCGAGTACGTGCAATTAGTCGAACGGGCAACGTTGACTTAGAGACGCTCGAAGGCGAAGGAATTGGCTTTTTCAATGGCTGCCGCATAAAAAAATACTATCCTCCTTCCCACCTGTTGCATGAGCCACCTATGTTGGAAGCCCCTGTCGACGTCTATGTGGCTACTATTATAGAAATAACAGATCAAGATGAAGAAGCAATGGCACCCGCCTGCTTACGAATCACCATCATTGCAGAAAATACCTATTCTTTTGATGCTTTGATTGACGAAGGTGCCGATTATAATATCTTGACACATGACCATTGGACACACATTGGTCAACCTAAACTGCAGCCCACCAATGCCAAACTCACCCCATTTGGGGGCAATGCTTACACGCTCTTAGGGAAGTGCAAAATGGTCATTTCTATCGAGTCTGCCCGTATACCAGCTTTCTTTCACGTGTTGCCTAACACTGAAGGGGCCGATAATATGTCACTATTAGGTAGTACTTTTAAGAAGCAGACAATTTGTAATGTGGATTATAATCTAGATCGCATCCATCTTGCTATAGGCAATGTGCGCATAGTGATGACTTTCAACAAGGGCTGTTCTGATCCTTTCAACATTGTGAAGCCACCGATAGAAATCACTACAACCGCACTTACGCTCAAGTCTACACAGAAGGACACTAAGGTCTCACGCCAAGCTCTAGACCCTAGACCCAAACCCACCAAGAGTGCTCACAAGGCCAAGGAGTCTAAGCTTATATGAGTGCCAAAGCGGCAAAGACCACCTCCGGGTAGACCACCCAAACTTGCTTCTAAACGCAAAAACAATCAGTCATCACGGCCTAAGAGGCAAATTGGATGCTATCAACGTAGGCACACAACCACGGCATGATGGATCCCCAAAGATCTCTTGCAAGCGCAAGGCTACTATGAAGGCAACCCCTCAATTTGGGTGCCTAAGAATGGCAAGTCTAAAGGCTCATCTCCAAGCAACCTCACTCTAGTGAGAGAGGCTTGCAAACATAGCACCCGGGCCGTAGTTAGCAAACCACTACCGGCTGTGACTAATAAGTCCCAGCTAATTTATCGACCAAAGCAATCGCTAAAAGCCTCAAGCTTACCTCACTCAAAAGAGTTGAATACTTCCGTGACTATGCACTCAGAACCCATCACAACTTCCATGCCACCAGAGCTTCCTACAGCACTTCAAAGTGATTTGGAGTGCAAAGCCACACCCATGACACCAGTAATGGAGACATTGTTGTCCAGCTCAATTGCACCATCACCACTAGCAGGTCTTAGGCCTTCCTATGCGGTACGATCTTTCCTTTCCTTGGCTAAAGACCTTGCTAAAACTTCGGGAGATGACCTTGTGACCTACATTAAGGTGTTAGACCACACTTTCACCACATTTTCTAGGAGTTATCAGCAGTTGGACCTAGGTCTTCTTGATGAGCCACTTGCTTCCGATGTTCGTGCATTACCATGCACTTGGGAGGAATATGAGTTTATGACCCCGTCAAATTGCCCAAGATTGATGTTGCTGAACTAATAGCAAATGAAGAAATCTCAAAGGAGCAAGCTGTTCTCAGGCGACTAATCACCTCATACCGTAAGCCTCCTCCTTTTGCTCCCAAACAAGAATTACATGAGCTCACGCAACTTGCAAGCTTAACTTCCTCGTTCTTACAGCAGTGGTTCACTTTGCGGACCCAATGGAAAAAGAAAGGCTGTCGTATCATGACAAATGCTGAACAAAGGAGGGCAATCGAGACCATTGAGTATGATCCTACTTATGTGGCACCTCTTTCATTTAGAGTTTTGGCCATTACCCGGAACCAACACTTAGATGACTAGGTCCTAGCCCATCCTTTCATTGACCAATTCCTTACGGAAGAAGAACTGCACGTTGCAAGCCACCTTAATACCGGAGATATTTTTCACGATGTCTTGACCTATATCTCCCAAGTTTCTGTACAACCCTGTGAACTCGATCGTCACACTCAACTTGAGTACAACCCTGCATTTTATGAGTGACTGTTGGTCGGAACACCCCATCACAATCACCTTTGATATCCTCACCACTTCGTTCAATCCTAGGAAGGATTTTCATCTTTCTGAGGGGGAGGAATAAGGCTAAAAAGGCATAAATAATTGTTGAAAGGTTGAACTCAGTGATCAAAAAAATTAATAATAATAATAATAATAATAATTAGTTAGCAAAATTTTTCAAGTTCTTTGCATTCCTGTTTTGCATATTTTTCATGCTTAGCTTCATTTAGCCATGTTTTCCTTTTCCACTTGTAATTAATGAAAAGTATTTTTGCTGGGCAGGAACCCAAGATGGCTCATCAAGATAGCGCTCATAAGATTCCCTTCATGGAAGAAGAAAAGCAAAAATATATGTTGAGTCTGGAAATTCAAGCTTACGAACGGCTGAATTTTCGAACTGTCCACAACCTATCCAGGATCATGGAAACGGAGAAAGTAGCTAAGCAAGTCATAGAAAAGTGCAATATGACCAAGTATGTGGAGAAGGCGGAGCAAAATGTGGATCTTGCAAGGTGTGTTGAGTTCTTACGAACTTTCGACTCTGCCTCCAAGAGTGCCATGGTGACTGTGGGAAGGGGGGATGCTGCCAGGCAAGTCAGGGTACCCTTAAGCAAGGAACTAGTAGAAAAGGCACTGGGCCTAGAATCAAGGGCCATAAAGAGACCAAAAAGGGATGTCTTTGCCATGCTAAAAATGGACAGGGGCCAGGTGCGGTCCAACGACGGAGTCAATATCGAGGATATCCCTGATGACAAAATCCGCATGCATGCTAAAGTCATGCACACCCTCTTCTCCAACCATCGATACACTGCCTATATGGACAGAATAAATGTGCCTGTGCTGCTCGAAAGCCTCACGGCCAATGCACCAGAAGAGATCAATTGGAATGATTATGTAAGACACACAATCAAGAATGCTGCCGTAGTGCTTGATCTTGGAAGCCAACATGCTGGAGGTGAATCCCCAGCAGCAAAAGACAGGAAGAAGGCCGCCTCCAAAGCATCATTCATTGGATATAGAGTTGTACTAACCGCCCTAATTGAAGAAGCAGTAAAGGAGGCAGGAGCAACAGAGGAGGAGCAGGAGAGACCACCACCCTCACCACACAACAAAGAATCCTCTGGCTCTGACGAGGAAACAGAAACTGACGAGAGTAGTGATGAAGAAGAAAAGAAAGAAGAACAGTGCCAGCAGCAGCAAAGAGAGCAGCTCACCAAGCGCTTCCAACAGCAAAGGGAAGAAGAAAGGAGGAAGAAAGAGAAAGAAGAACTGCAAAAAGCGCAAAGAGTGTCAAGAGCCTAGGAAACAAAGAGGAAAAGGAAAGAAAAAGAGGATGCACAGAGAGTGGAAGAGGAGTCTAGAAAGGAAGAAGAGGAGAGGAAAAGAAGGGCTGAGGAGGAGGAAGAAGCCTTGAGGAAGAAGGAACAAGAAGATATAGAACTTGCAACTCGCCTATCTGTGGAACAACATCAACGACAAAGAAAGCAAACCCCACCCCAGGAGGATGAGAACCTAGACACACGCTTGAATGTGCCAGATTCCATCCCGCCGCCGGTCGCAGAGGGCAAGGGCAAGGAGGCCATCACACTTGTCCCTACCAGTTTTGTGCCAACTAGCCCTGCTGCTTCCGTAATAACGATCCCCGCCCCATGAACTTTGCCAAAGGTCGATGAGAGCAATATGGTCACATGCCTGCAGTTCCTGGTGGAAAGGGAGTTAGCAAGAGAAGCTGGCGTAGCCACCCCAGTGTCAAGAGTGAAGAGGGCAACCACGGCTGATGTGGAGCCAAGCCCAGAGCTTAAAAGACAGAAAATAGAAGCTACTACCACTGCCGCCATCATGTCCCATCCCCCACCTCCAGCAGGCCAGTACGATGATTACGTTAAAGAGCTGCTCTCGCAGCTAGAAAAGGCCAAGGAAGGAAAAAGAACTGCCATGGAAGAGTTAGCAATGGAGCGAGAATCAAGAGCCACTCTCCAGCTGGAGAAAACTAAACAAATAGCAGAGTACCAAAAGGAGATTGATGTGCTAAAGGAGGAAGCCAGCAATAGAGATGTAGAAGAAGCAAAAACCCTAAAGGAACATGATGCTGCCTCGGAGGGAAGAAGAAAAATCCTAATGGATTGCCTCAACGGAGAGAGGGAGACCACTGCTCACTTGTGACGCAAGAACGACCAGCTCACTGCAGTCAACCAGGAGGCACAAAACCAACTTGAGAAGATCAAACAGAAGACTGCAGAGCTAGAAAAGTTAAGAGAAGAGCAGATGCAAAGAATGTAGGTGCAGCTGGACCAACTCAGTGCGCAGATTGTCAATGAAGACCAGGAGCAGTCCCGCCTACACCGTGAGCTCGAAGACCAAGAGCAACGACTCATGGATATTACCCTCCATCAGGGGGAGAGCCTGGAAGATATGGAGAAGAGAGCGAAGGAATGGGCTGACCACAACAAAAGGGGGGTACAAGACCTGGCACGCCGATTGGCCAAAGCAAAAGGAGATAGAGTGTTGGCTAAAAATTAGGCAGAGGCTGCCCAGCTCTCTATGATGGCCCAGCAGCACACTTTCCTCAACACGCTGATTCACTCCACCAAAATAGAGGAAAACGAGGCCAATGATCAGCTGCAGAAGAAGCTAGCCATTGCACGTAGAGCCCTAACAGTAGGTGTGCATGTACCACTGCAACTAGGAGGCCCGCCGCATAGCTTAGAGGAGCAAAGAAAATACCTTACACAGGTAGGTCTGACGGTGTAAGAAATTGACGAACTTGGTTTCACAGAAGAGAAGGTGCAAGAAGAAGTGCAAGCAGAAGGGGGTGGACCAGAGTTTGATCTGGGACCTTAGGAGGAGGACTACGTCCCACCACCCTCTCCTCCACGACAAGATGAAGTGCAACCCACTAACACATCCGTTGAGAGGAAAGCAGCCCTAGCTAAGCGCAGAAGATAAATGGTGGAGAAGGCAAGGAAGAAGCTGAACATTAGACCTGTCCCAAGGCAACTTGCTCCTCTCCCACCGCGCAGTGAGGACCTCCCCGTTGGATTCCATGCATAGCTAATCATCTGGGAACAGCAAGAATGTGCCCACAACCCCTTCGACTTGAGCTTGGAGCTTCCCACTAAACTAAATAGAGTAATGCCCATTGAAGTTGTAAACGATGTAATCGCTATGGGTGCAAGGCTCAAGGATAAGTGGCTAGCGGAGCGAGAGGCCAACCCAACTGCTTGGGGAACCGAGGACCACGAATTTTGGCATGATAAAGTCTTCCAAGTGCCTAGATCGGTGGAGGGCTACAATTGCCAACCCACCTGGAGAAGACACATTTTTATGTCAACCTTGATGCTTGGGTGGCGTTTTGTAACACCCTTCCTTCTGAGAGAAACGACCCCACATTCATGCCGTATCCTCAAAGGGTAGGCGTGGATTTTAATCCGTCCATCCACAGCAGGTTTGACTTCCCTATCATCTATAACACCAATAGCACCTCCTATAAAGATGCCCTTGTATTTACCCTCCCTAATTTGTATAGTTCCATAGATAGATTCCTTAGTGAGTTCACATCCTGTTTTTACCCCCCTTTCATAACAACCTATAATTATCTTAGACTAATTAGGGTCCTAATCTACCAAGAGCCTGCACCTCAAGAATGCCACCTTCCACCCCTTTACTTCAACTACAATGCCATAGATAGTAGCACCACGACTCGCCTCATGATGCGCACTTCTCTTCTGCCATCCTTCTGTATTGCACTGCTTGAGGATATGAGTGATAGTAAATTCACACAATGCATGTGATACAAGGGCATGTTGATACAAGGGCATGTTGGCAGTTTAATCCTCATCATCCAAATGGCAGGTAGGGGATGGTGATGGCTGAGCTACAGATTCCTTAACGAAGCCCCTCACCCTCCACCATCCCCTACCTGCCATTTGGATGATGAGGATTAAACTGCCAACATGCCCTTGTATCACATGCATCTATGTATAACCTCTTTAAAAAAAGAAAAGCCACAAGGCAACAAAAGAAAAGGTGAACTGGAAAGAAGAGACAACAGCAAAGAATAGCAAAGCCAAGGGATGAATCTACTACTAAGCTAAGATAAGAGAGAGAAAACTTCACATGATGAGCTTGCAACTTCCCTTCGCCTTGTTGTGCACCACAGTCACTGCATCTAGGGTTCTCCCTAGCCCCTTCCCCACTTCACACTTAGGGCACATCAAGGGCAAGACTTTCAGACCTATCACCCTAAGATTTGCACCGCACCTCCAACGACACATGAACTGGGTCCTCAAGTGTGGGACATTACCAAGTTCTTGCCCAAGGTTAGACCCATCTCCTAGTTCCACTGCCACGGGCACCATGCACTACACGGTGAGGCAGACACACCCCTTACGGAGTGCATAACTTTTCTTGCAGGTTCTGTTCCTGTTTCAAGAACTGGCTACTCAGCTAAAGAATATCATCCACAGCATCCTTTAATGACCAAAACTTTTTCCATGTGTCGAACATGCCACCATTGCTGCTGTTTCAGGAGCTTTTCTGCATTGGATTGGACGAACCAACATGCTTCATGTCGCCAACCATCTGCCTGTTGATGGCTACCAGGACTGAACCAAATCAAGCAAAAGGAGTACTCAGTAATAGATCTGCCAGTGGCATAGATTTTGGAACCTCATCTTCCAAAGATGCATGCCTAATGCCTCAAGATCTACGGATCGCTTATTGATTCCACAAGCCTGAAGATTCTCAATGCAAGGTTGAAGATCTTCAACGCAGCACTGAAGATCTTGAAATCACAGACAAAGATCTTCAACGCAGCACTGAAGATCTTGAAATCACAGACAAAGATCTTCAAATAAAAGTCAAAGATCTTCAAATCAAAGACACAGATCTTCAATGCGAAGACAAAGCATATCTTTGTCAAGGCAGAGTTCGGGGGGGCTTCTCCAGGATACATCCCTTCAACACCATCCTCCTAAGGGATTGCTTATTGATCAAGCATTTTTTATGCTCAAGGGATGACCAGCTACATATTTTTCACCAGCCAATTGAAACCCCTATCAGCGCCGTCGTTGCAGAATGGAAGCCATAACTGTGTGAGAAATGCCAAATATCTTCATGAAGCCTAAAGCATGCCGGAATCTCTCCTGGTCATCGTCATTAAACTCCATCACCTCTCATTCACACCCTCACCTTTGAATCGGTGTCATCTACCCATGAGTTCCGCTTAGCAACAAACCCAACTATCCCATACTTCCCACCGCAGTGCCATGGGACTGGCACTTGGCTAGGAGAGGGTAATGTTTACCGTGTTTACCGCAGCATAGAGGAGTGGGAAAATGGAAAAAAGGAAATAGCAAAAAAGGCGCAGGATAAAAGAAGGAAAAGGCACTTTGACCGATAACCAAACCCTGAAAATTTAAATGTTCGGGCAGACCCCCAGAAAGTCTCAGTGTCGCCCCAAGAAAGCAAAAGAGTAAAAAGCGCACCATTAAATGTGGAAGCGCTCCCGAATCCTTGTAAAAGAGTGCCAGGCTCGCTCCTATGCAAATTGTATGCGTTAATTGGGAATAGGATAAATTACAATGGTGGGAAATGAGAAATGGGCTAAGGCCAATGGCCGGCCATGTAAAAAGGGGGATGACCATCAAAAGAAGGGAGGGCATGTATATAAAGTTCAAAAGTGAATGAGAAGCTCATTCTTGTGTGTGGCTAAAGCTTCTTCTTCTTCTTCTCTTGTTCTTCTTCTCTTGTTTCTTGCCTTCAAGCTTGTGCTTGAGAAAGGGAGTGAGGGAGTGTAAGAGGGTGAGGGAGTGAGTGTGTGAGAGTGAGGGATCGTGGAGAAGAAGCTCCCCATCTCCTCTCTCCATCTTCTTCTCTTCTCTTCTCTTCCCTTGTCTCGCGCGTGGCTATGGAGGATGGAGCTCATGGGAGAGGGATTAAGGTTGCTTGAGCTTGCCACGAGGATCGTGGAGCTACCAATGTGCAAGAGAGAGGAGGGTACTCGATCGAGCATCAAGGTAAGCGCACTACACTCATAAGGTAGGCATGGCGCGTCGGCTATGTGAGAGGTAGCCATGGCCGCTCGACTTGAAACACTTGATCAATAAGCGGTTCGTAGGTCTCAGGGTAGAGCTTGTAGCTCCCCTTCAAAGAGGAGCTACGATGCTGGTGCTGCAAGTAGACGTGACGCTTGTGCTTCAGCAAGGCTTGCTGGTGACCTCAAGAGATTGCCTTTAGCTTTCGTGTAGCCGTGATTATGGTGCAAGCTAGCGAGCTTTGTCACCTATTTCTCAACAAATCTATTCGTGAGCTGGAACTGGCAATGGTTGCAGTAGCAATAGACAAGTAGCATTTGACCGGCAATGTGTGCTCCAAAGCAACCAGATCGGATTAATAGGGGGTCCTCATTGGACGACTGCAGTGCAATTCACGGAGGGTGGCTCCAGAATCAAGCGCCATGAGCTAGCTCAAAAATTCCAACTCGAGCCTCTCCTGTGTTTCCCTGTTTCCCTATTCGTATGCACGCCCGCCTTCGTCCTCCCCTTCGTCTTCTCTTCCATCAATATCACCTTATGCCGTAAGCATTCTCTCTCTCTCGAATGGCTGTCAGAGAGAGAGAGAGTATTGCTGCTCTCTGAATGGACCTATGGGTATGTACCACTTCCACTGCCACGTGTGAAGCTGGGCAGCAAACTCAAGGGCTGCCAAGTGTCATAATAGATGTTGAATCCCCCATGAATGCTAGGCGGCCATAGATGACTAAAAATACAAGTGTTTGGCAGCCCCTAACTTGGTGGCAGCTGGTTGTGATGAGAGAGAGAGAGAGAGAGAGAGAGAGAGAGAGAGAGAGAGAGAGAGAGAGAGAGAGAGAGAGAGAGAGAGAGAGAGAGAGAGAGAGAGAGAGAGAGAGAGAGAGAGAGAGAGAGAGAGAGCCATTAACTATATTGTAGTGTGTTTTAATCTTTATGTTGCATAGGATGGCAAAGACATTTGAAAATGATGTTAAAATGATGTGTATTATTGGAAGTAACAACATAAAGGATACAAAGATATCCTATTCTCATTGTAAAGTGATTAAGTCTAATATTGAAATCTATAATTATTGAGAGAGAGAGAGAGAGAGAGAGAGAGAGAGAGAGAGATTAGTTTTGGTTGTTTGTGGTTAGTTAGTTTAGTTAGTTTATTTAGTTATTTTATTTTATATAGTTATTTAGTTAGTTTTGGTTATTTTATTTAGTTAGTTGGTTTATTTAGTTAGTTGATTAGATAAGTTTTGGCTGTTTACTTAGTTTAGTTAGTTTATTTAGTTAGTTGATTAGATAAGTTAGTTTAAATTATTTTTTGTGTGTTATATATGGATTTAGTTATTTAGTTAGTAGTTACTTCAGATTGTGTGTTAGTTACTTTGAATATAGTTTAGGGTTAGTTTGTTTTTTTGTTTTAGTTTATATATGTGCTATGGGTTAGTTTAGGGTTTTTTTTTTGTTTTAGTTTATATATGTTTGTTTATTTTAGTTTTAGTTTAGAGAGAGAGAGAGAGAGAGAGAGAGAGAGGTTGCTCTGCTTGGTATGGTTTAATTTATTGGTATTTTGGTTTATTTTGTGCAGTTTGTTTGTGAGTATTGGTATTTCAGGTCGGTGATCTCTCTCTCTCTCTCTCTCTCTCTCTCTCTCTCTCTCTCTCTCTCTCTCTCTCTCTCTCTCTCTCTCTCTCTCTCAGGTTGTAAATGTGTTTTGATGTATTTATTGGTTTAAATAGTAAGTTAGTTAGTTAAATAGGTTGTTAGTTAGTTTGGTTAGATTTGTGGTTAGTTAGTTTAGTTGGTTTTGGTTGTTTACTTAGTTTAGTTAGTTTATTTAGTTAGTTATTTAGTTTATTTAGTTGTTTTATTTACTTCTTTAGTTTAGTTAGTTTATTTAGTTAGTTGATTAGATAAGTTAGTTTAAATTATTTTTGTGTGTTATATATGGATTTAGTTATTTATTTTAGTTAATTTATTTAGTTACTTATTACTTATTTAGTTTATTTGGTTATTTAGTAAGTTAGTAGTTACTTTAGATTGTGTGTTAGTTACTTTAGATATAGTTTAGGGTTAGTTTGGTTAGATATGTTAGCTTATTAGATTAGTTAGTTTAAATTATTTTTGTTTATTGTCTATCGAATAGTTTAGTTAGATTGATTGGTTATTTGTGTTAGTTTGTTTTTTTGTTTTGGTTTATATATGTGTTAGTTAGTTGGTAGGTTTTACCTTAGTTTAGTCTGGTTAGTTAGTTAACTTTAGCTTAGTTAGTTAGTTAGTTAGTTAGTTAGTTAGTTTAGTTTAGTTTAGTTAGTTAGTTTTGAGAGAGAGAGAGAGAGATTAGTTTAGTTAGTTTGTGGTTAGTTAGTTTAGTTAGTTTTGGTTGTTTATTTAGTTATTTTATTTAGTTTTTTTTTTTGTTTTAGTGTATATATGTGTTATGGATTAGTTAGTTAGTAGGTTTTACCTTAGATTAGTTGCTTAGTTAGTTTAGTTAGTTTATTTAGTTATTTTATATAGTTATTTGGTTAGTTTTGGTTGTTTAGTTAGGTTAGTTAGTTTATTTAATTAGTTATTTAGTTAGTTTCGATTATTTTATTTAGTTAGTTTGTTTGTTTAGTTAGTTGATTAAATAAGTTAAATAGTAAGTTAGTAGTTACTTTAGATTGTGTGTTAGTTACTTTAGATATAGTTTAGGGTTAGTTTGCTAGAGAGAGAGAGAGAGAGAGGTTGTTTTGCTTGGTATGGTTTAATTTATTGGTATTTTGGTTTATTTTGTGCAGTTTGTTTGTGAGGATTGCTATTTCAGGTGGGTGATCTCTCTCTCTCTCTCTCTCTCTCTCTCTCTCTCTCTCTCTCTCTCTCTCTCTCTCTCTCTCTCTCTCTCTCTCTCTCTCTCTCTCTTTCAAGTTGTAAATTTGTTTTGATGTATTTATTGGTTTAAATAGTAAGTTAGTTAGTTAAATATAGTAAGTTAGTCAGTTAAATAGGTTGTTAGTTAGTTTGGTTAGATTTGTGGTTAGTTAGTTTAGTTAGTTTTGGTTGTTTATTTAGTTTAGTTATTTATTTTAGTTACTTTATTCAGTTAGTTGATTAGATAAGTTAGTTTAAATTATTTTTGTGTGTTATATATGGATTTAGTTATTTAGTTAGTAGTTACTTTAGATTGTGTGTAAGTTACTTTAGATATAGTTTAGGGTTGGTTTGTTTTTTTGTTTTAGTTTATATATGTGTTATGGGTCAGTTAGTTAGTAGGTTTTACCTTAGATTAGTTGCTTAGTTACTTTAGATTGTGTGTTAGTTTAGGGTTAGTTAGTTTTTTTGTTTTAGTTTATATATGTGTTATGGGTTAGTTAGTTAGTAGGTTTTGCCTTAGATTAGTTGCTTAGTTACTTTAGATTGTGTGTTAGTTTAGGGTTAGTTTGTTTTTTTGTTTTAGTGTATATATATGTTATGGGTTGCTTAGTTACTTCAGATTGTGTCTCTCTCATTCTCTCTCTCTGGTTTTAAATTTGTTAGTTAATTATTTACTTTAGTTAGTTTATTTAGTTAGTTGATTAGATAAGTTAGTTTAAATTATTTTCGTGTGTTATATATGGATTTAGTTATTTAGTTTAGTTAGTTTATTTAGTTACTTATTACTTATTTAGTTTATTTGGTTATTTAGTAAGCTAGTAGTTACTTTAGATATAGTTAGTTTAGTTAGTTTTGGTTGTTTATTTAGTTTAGTTAGTTTGTTTAGTTAGTTATTTAGTTTATTTAGTTATTTAGTTAGTTAATTTGGTTATTTGTGGTTATTTAGTTTAGTTAGTTTATTAAGTTAAATAGTAAGTTAGTAGTTACTTTAGATCGTGTGTTAGTAACTTTAGATATAGTTTAGGGTTAGTGTGGTTAGATACGTTAGCTTATTAGATTAGTCAGTTTAAATTAATTTTGTTTATTATCTATTGAATAGTTTAGTTAGATTGATTGGTTATTTGTGTTAGTTACTTTAGATATAGTTTAGGGTTTGTTTGTTTTAGTTCGGTGATCTCTCTCTCTCTCTCTCTCTCTCTCTCTCTCTCAGGTTGTAAATTTTTTTTGATGTATTTATTGGTTTAAATGGTAAGTTAGTTAAATATAGTAAGTAAGTTAAATAGGTTGTTTGTTTTTTGTAAGTTAGTAGACAAATTGATGATTGATTAGTATGTTAGTAGGTTTTACCTTAGATTAGTTGCTTACCTTACTTGGTTTAGTTAGTTTAGTTGGTAGGTTACTTTAGTTTAGAGGTTGGTTAGTTAGTGCATTGGTTGGTTGGTTAGGTGTATAGAGAGGGAGAGGGAGAAGTAGAGAGAGAGGATTAGTTGAACTTTGGCAGTATTAGACATGGGAGTTTTTGCTATTTTTTAATTTTGAGAATATTTTATATATCCCTCGAGGCTAACGCGTACTTTTTGTCCAGTATGGAGGCTTCTACAACAAGCAAGAATATGTTTGTAGAAGATATTATACAATGCATTTCTAACGTGCAAATGAATGCACGCAAAATAAAGGAGGCCACAAGGAAAAAGGCCGTTCGTTGTACACTTAAGCGTGTTGCAGGGCATGATAGTTTCGTTGGTTCCTTAAGGTTTATTCATCGCTTGGATGGGATTGAAAAGCAAGTGAAGTCACTATTTCAGCGTCAAAAAGCTTCGATTTCAATTTCTGAGAACATTGGTGATCGTCTACAGAGGATTGAGAGAATGTTGGAAGAGAAATATGAAGGGCACCTTGCTGATACAGTAACGATACAGGGCGAGTTAGAAGAGATTAAGGGTTATATAGGTGACATTTATGAACATATCCAGAAAAATTGGTTGCCGCGTGCTGGATCTTCGAACGATCAAGAAGAGAAGTTGAAAGATATTCTCGATAGTGCATGTCGTATAGAGGATGGAGTATGTGAGCTGATTGCACACAAGAACGAGAGCTTAGTTGCACCGGAGAACATTGCTCTTGATGTGCAACTTCTTTAAAAGTATATCTGAATAGATTTTCAGCTATGTTAACGTAGATGAATCGCCGTGTAGGCTCATGTTCTGGCAAGCATTGGAGATCATTGCCCTTAATATGCACTAGAGGATGTTGCATCTTTGAATAGTGGTTCACAATAGGTTTTTTGCAATATTAACCAGTGCTTCTTTGTCGTGGTTTGCTTGGTATATGTAATTCCTGCAAGACTTCTTAAATGAATTGTTTGATGAAAATCTTCATTTTGAAATACATCGTATGTGTCTTGCAAATTATAAAACTACTTTTAAACCATTTTAATAGTCCCTCTTTCTCTCTGTTTCTCTATGTTTCTCTCTCGATTACTGAGCAATTTTGCTAATGTAATTTTGTAACTTAGATTGGATTAGATACATAGAATGATTGCAGCTTTGATATGTTGGGACGTTTTGTATAGTTTGCCTCCCTCTCTCCCTCTCTCTCTCTCTCGCTCTCATACCTAGGTGGCTTATGTGTTCTTTCATGCATTACGGGTTTGTGGTTGCGAATGTGAGTTAGTAAGTTATTGTGTGTCCTATGGGATTGACACCAATAAGTATTTCAAGATTGGGGACACCTTTTTATATAGGAGATGTTCTTTTCTCTCAAGATTGTGTTGATGTACGTGAATGAAGATCGACATGGCATGGCCTTTAGGCAATGCGTGGTTGGTACTTGGTGAGTGCCATGTGTGCATGATAGCACTCATGTATAGCATACATATATTCTTTCATGCATTTAGGGTTTGTGGTTGCGAATGTGAGTTGGTAAGTTATTGTGTGTCCTATGGGATTGACACCAATAAGTATTTCGAGACTGGGGACATCTTCCTGTATAGGACATGTTCCTTTCTCTCAAGATTGTGCAGATGTACATGAATGAAGATTCATTGGCTATAGCCTTTAGGCAATGTGTGGTTGGAACTTGGTGAGTGCCATGTGTGCATGATAGTACTCATGTGTAGTGTACATATATTCTTTCGTGCATTTAGGGTTTGTGGTTGCGAATGTGAGTTGGTAAGTTATTGTGTGTCCTATGGGATTGACACCAATAAGTATTTCGAGACTGGGGACATCTTCCTGTATAGGACATGTTCTTTTTCTCTCAAGATTGTGCAGATGTACACGAATGCAGATTCATTGGCTACAGCCTTTAGGCAATGCATGGTTGGAACTTGGTGAGCGCCATGTGTGCATGATAGTATTCATGTGTAGCGTACATATATTCTTTCGTGCATTTAGGGTTTGTAGTTGCGAATGTGAGTTGGTAAGTTATTGTGTATCCTGTGGGATTGGCACCAATAAGTATTTCGAGACTGGGGATACCTTCATGTATAGGACATCTTCTTTTCTCTCAAGAAGATTGTGCGGATGTGCATGAATGAAGATCCATTTATAGGGCCTTTAGACAATGCGTGGCTGGTACTTGGTGAGTGCCATGTGTGCATGATAGCACTTCTGCATAGTGTACATATATTGTTTCATGCATTTAGGTTTTGTGGTTGTGAATGTGTCTATCACTTATGTCTTGACGTTTAGTGTGCAAATAGCTTTGAGATTTATTTGTTATGCAACTCTTATGTGCTCTTTAAAGTTTGGTGTAGCCATGGAACAAAGCGAAGCCATAGGAGATATTCCGGACGTAGTGCTTTCGATTCCATTCAATGTAGTGGATTTAGTTGAATTAAACAAAATGGCAACAACATCATCTCTTCGACGCTTGCCAGCTTGGAGCTATTCGCATGGGTATGGAAGATAGTTTTGTTAATTCTGATTGCATCAAAGTGCTACTATTTATATTTTTGGAGATGATTGTTTATATGTTTCATTGCAGCCAATGTATGGGCTCTAATAGAATGAATGTGCAAAAAATGAAAGAGGTGGTAAGGGGACAAGAGATGCATGTTGCTAAATGTACAAGAGCTACAAAGATTCGAAGAAACACAAGGGCTACTTCGGGTGCTTTAGACTTTAAAAAACTTGAGGCCAAGATGAATGAGTTGATGGAAATGCATACGAGTTTATGTACGCGTGTTGATAGTGCGCTTGCCATGTACTCAATGGAGTTACATGAACAGGCTAAAGGTCTGCATGGTGTTGTGTGCGAGACAAAGCACACACATGGTATTCTCCAGCAAGTGTCGACTGATCTGGGTGGTGAAGTAAATGCACTTTCAGCAATTATTTCTGAGACAAGCAGATTAATGAATATGCTAGTGAATGATATGTGGGCTTCGGTTTGGGGGCTTGGAGATGAACACGAACCTGTGATCTGCCAGAGGGGTTGTCGGTTGCCGTTCTTGGAATTTCAAATGAATGTTAGTAGGTTTAATGCTTTGTTGCAACAATTGAGCCGTCACATGAACGGTCGCATCTAAGGAGACTATGTGTATCTGTTGCGGAAGGATCTCTTTGTATAATGCAAGAATTGCTTAGGTTGGAACTTATAGGTTCAGATTGTCTTGCGTATTTTTCAAGTGCATGGGCTAGCACTTTTTATGATAATATTTGCTTCTTTTTTGTAAAGCCTACGTGAAAAGTGCTAAGATGTGTAACACTTTTGATATAACAAAGCATATTTGAGAAAAATGTATTGAGTGTGTATAACGTGATGTCTCTTTCTTGATATTTACATGGAGCAGATTTGATAGTCCAATGATGGTTAATATATTTAGATTTGATATATTGTGTACATCGAATGTACGCAATACATTTAGTTTAGAAATCAAATCAGGCCTTTGATAAAGTGTATTGATAGTCGTTTCTACGGTTGCATGTTTACTTTCTTTTGTTAATTAATTAAAATGGATTAATTGCGCATGTGTTTATTACCAAAGTTACTTCTATCTTAGTAACCAGTCTCTCTCTCTCTCTCTCTCTCTCTCTCTCTCTCTCTCTCTCTCTCTCTAATGGGTGGGCGCAGCGTCTTTGTAGACAGATACATTGACTGGGTTGTAGTGGTTTTGTGTCATGATATTTAATCTTAATATTTAGATATTTAAATATTAAATGTGTCTATACGTTGATAATAGGTTTTGTGGCCAACTAATCAATATGGGGTATTCGCATCGAGCAACTGGCAGAGACTATGTGTTGCATGTTCATAGGGACATGCTTGCTTCCACAAGGTATGAGCGACGACAGGTTGCCAGACTCAGGGCTCGGAAAGGGATTTTACATCGTGGTAGATCCATTCAAAGAGACATTGAAAACCTGATGTTCCATGAGGATATTCTAAGTGGTTATCGAGAACTAGGCCAACCACAGTTTGGTATAGATGTGTGGTATAGATTTGGCTAATGTTTTGCAATCACCGGATAGAACCATTAGGGGATTTCAAGCCCTACAACAGTTTGGTGTGGATTTGACGAACGCTTTGCCATCAGTGGGTGGTTGCAATGGTCTTAATCATGTGACTTTCGAGTCACATGTTAATAATGTTTCAATGTCTAAGTGCCAACATGGGGGAAATCTTAGTGGAGTGGTTTGTGAGAGTGTGTCTCACCGTGTTAAATTTCTAAATGGGGATAATGAGCCAATTGAACAACATGTTGGTTTAGATTTTGGAAATCACCGCAATGTGGAAAATTCCGTGGCTAATGAGTCACGTGTTCATAATATTGCTGTTTTTGATCCCCAAAGTGGTGGATTGTGCTCCATTTTAAATGCTTTGACTGCAACGGATGTTCACCCAGCAATGTCAATACTACTATTTCAAGAGCCAGATGTGCATTTCATGGGGAGTCTTTGTGTGATGTGTGAAAGATGTTCAACTAAGTTGTGGAAATGTGAGACTTGGGTTCAAGGGTCGATTTTGTTTGAAAGACACTGTTGTCGAAATGGAAATTGCAACATCCACCACAGCCATTGCATGATTTGTTTCATGATATGCACCCTCAGAGTAGGATATTTAAAAATAACATACGAACATACAACAGTGCTCTTGCATTTGTATCACTCGGAGCTAATGTTGACGAGCTACCTGTTATCGGGAATGGTTACACCTTTAGAGTGCATGGCTCTGTTTATCACCGTATAGGTACTTTTCTTCCTGATGTGCAGCGTCAAGAAAGGCCAAGATTTGCACAACTGTATGTTTATGATACCGAGCATGAGTTGCTTAATAGGTTGGGGGTTATGCATGATTTATTACCAAACTTGCTAAGGGAGATTCAATGTATGATACATCGACACAACATATTTGCACGTGCTTTTAGGTCAGTGGGTTTGCAATTGCAAAATAATCCCATGCAGGAACTAAGAATGAGTATTTTTGGTATTCAAAGAACCAGTAAACAATACTCTGCTCCTGCAGCAACTGAGGTTGCAGCTATCATGCCAGGGCAGGGTGACGAGGGTACTCTTGATCGTCGGGATATTCATGTTTACACTCAGGGTGGTCGATGTGTTGCTATTTCAAACTTGCATAGGGCATATATGCCAATGCTATATGTCCTCCTTTTTCCTATGGGGGATGATGGTTGGCATGTAAAGGTTCCCTACAGTAATGTTAGTGTTCATGTTAACATATATGAATTGTCCAATAAAAATTGTGTTACCCAGATGCAGTTTTATGCATTTCGTCTTCAAGTGCACGAAGATACTGAGGTGTGCTTATTGCGTGTTGGTCGACTATTGCAGCAATTTATTGTTGATGCTTATTGTAGTATAGAGCAGTGCAGGTTAACTTGGTGTCGCCAGAATCAATCAGTGTTACAATCGGAGGCCTACAAAGGCTTGGCAGACATGGTGGGGGCAAACGATAATGGGACAATGCCGATTGTTGGTGCCTATGTTGGCATGATGATAGTTTTACCGTTATCATTCACAGGTGGACCAAGGCACATGTATCAATTATATCAGGATGCCATGGCTATAGTGCGATGTAAGGGAAAACCTGACCTTTTTATAACAATGACATGCAATCCAAAGTGGTTGGAGATAACTAATGCTTTATTGCTTGGGCAAAGTGCTTATGACCGTTCGGATTTCACTACTCGCGTGTTTCATAAAAAGCATGCTGATTTAATGTATACGTTGTTGTGGAAGGATCTCTTTGGAAAGGTTGCAGCCTATGTTACAGTGATTGAATTCCAAAAGAGGGGGCTACCACATTCTCGTACTTTGCTAATTTTAGAGCCGTCTTTCAAACCTTCTAAAGCATGTCACTACGATAGACTGGTTTGTGCTGAGTTACCCAATAGAGAAGTTTCCAACCTTATTTGAGACAATTTCAAAGTGCAACATTCATGGGCCTTGTGGAGGATTGAACCCCAAGAGTCCCTGTATGGACAAGGGTAGATGTACTAAAGATTACCAACGAAAATTAGTGGGCATGACAATGGTTGATAGTTCTAGCTATCCCATTTATCGAAGACGAGATGATGGAAACTCTGTGATCATAAATGATAATGTTATTGATAATCGATGGATTGTTCCATATAATCCATTCTTGAGTAAGAAATACAATGCACACATAAATGTGGAGGTGTGCTCGACAATTGTAGCTATTAAGTATTTGTATAAGTGTGTACAAGGGGCATGATCGTGCAACTGTCAAATTTTCTATTGGGGTTGATTCAGTCCGGAATGGTGGTGATGCTCACGAGGTGGACAAGATACAAAGTTATTTGGATGCACGATATGTTTCTACCTCTGAGGCGTGTTGGAGGATCTAGGATTATGCATTGCACGATGAAAAGCCTAATATACAATGTTTGCAGGTACACTTACCTGGTGAGAATTATGTGGTGTTTCGGGATACAGATAGTATACCAGATGTTGTGCAGAATGAAGACCTCCAAAAAACTACTCTTACTGAATGGTTTGTGTGCAACCGCATTCATCCAGAGGCTAGGACTATTCGCTATTAGGACTTTCCAGTGTATTGGGTGTGGAATGCATGACTTAAGATGTGGACTAGAAGGAAGCATGGGAATACATGTGGTCGGATGTATTTTGTGGGGCCTACCTGTGGTGAGCTCTACTATTTTGCGGATGCTTTTAACAGAGTCTCAGGGATGTACTTCTTTTGAAGATTTGCGTACTATTGATAGTGTGCTCTGTGATACTTTTAGGGATGCTTGCATTGCAAGGGGCATGTTGGAGAGCAATGATGAATATGTTGTGTGCTTAGAAGAAGCTGCCTCTGTGCAAACTGGTGCTCAACTCTGAACTTTATTTGTTGCAATTTTGGTCTTTTGTGAGCCAGCTCGGCCTGGCCATCTATGGGAAAGATTTTTTGTGCCAATGGTAGAGGATATCATGTATAGATTGCAGCTACATCACGTGCACGCCTCTCTTGGTGTTCTGCAACATGAGGCATCTAACATGGCTTTGTTGCATCTGCAAGACCTTTTACGTCATGTAGGACGAAGACTCTGTGATTTTGATAGGTTGCCCGAACCTCATCAACCAAAATCACAATTGCATGCTAACCCTCTTTTGCAAGATGAATATGCATACAACATATCAAAATAACATAGGGTTTCTGAATCCATGGAGAGAATGTTGAATGAAGGACAAAGAATTGCCTTTAGTGCAGTCATGGATGCTGTTGATACAGATACTGGGGATGTATACTTTTTGGATGGTCCTGGTGGGTCTGGGAAGACTTTCCTATACAAATGTTTACTCGCGAAGGTGTGCAGTGGTGGTCGCATAGCGTTGGCAACAACATCATGTGGCATTGTTGCCTTGCTTTTGCCAGGTGGTCGTACAGCTCACTCGCGGTTTAAAATCCTAGTAGAATTAAATAATCGATCCACTTGCAATATTCATGTTCAAAGTGACCTTGCTCGGTTATTGAGACAAACAAGCCTTATTTTGTGGAATGAGCCTCCTATGACCCATCGATATGCCTTCGAAGCAGTTGATAGAACTCTAAGAGATGTTATGAGCTATGATAAGCCGTTTGGTGGAAAAGTTGTTTTGTTTGGGGGGGATTTTAGACAGGTCTTGCTGGTTGTGGTGAAGGGAACACATGAGGATATTGTTAATGCTACATTGTGTTACTCTGATTTGTGGCGTTACATAAGGGTGCTAAGGCTATCTGGCAATATGCGAGTGTCAACAGCTGGTAGTGTGGTGGACGATGGGTTCATCCGTTGGATTCAAGGAATAGGGGATGGAGTGGATGTTACTGAAAGTTGTGATAAGTTGTGTGTCCCACCTGGCATGATATTAAAAGGGCACTCTATCGAAACATCGATTGATAGTGTCTACAGTGACGTGTCCAATGTGGGTGACTACACGTCGTATTTTAGTGAGCGGGCTATACTTGCCTCGAGCAATACAGAGGTGACTACTTTGAATGATCGTGCATTGCAACTAATGCGAGGGGAGGTCAGGAAGTATTATAGTGCAGATTCAATTGTAGAGATCGATGACTCATTTTTGTACTCTGTTGAGTATTTAAATACATTGAACCTTGGAGGTGGATTTCCTCCTCATTTATTGCTGCTGAAGATAAATGCACCTATTATTCTTCTTAGAAACCTAAATCCAAAAAGGGGTATCTGTAATGGTACGCGGTTGATATGTAGAGCTTTCAATAGGAAAGTGATAGATGCTCAGATAATAACAGGGGCAAATGTGGGCGAACGAGTTTTTATTCCCCGAATTACTTTTGTTTCGAATGCTGCATAATTGCCATTTCCTATGAAGCGGAGATAGTTTCCCATCCAGTTGGCATTCGCTATGACAATCAACAAGTCACAAGGGCAGACTTTGTTCATTGTTGGGCTTTATCTAAAGGCACCAGTATTTACACATGGTCAACTGTATGTTACATTTTCAAGGGTAAAATCTTTGCATGGTGTGAAAGTGCTATTGGATGAAGATGATGGAGATATGACCACAAACATTGTATACAAGGATGTTCTCCGAAAGGTGCAGTAATGTGCATTACTTTCTTTGTGGAGATGTAGTTATTGACGACGATGTAGGGATATTGGTTTTGCATATATGTGAATTACTCTCTATTGCTTTCTTTGTGGAGATACAGTTATTGATGACCATGCAGGGACGTTGGTTTTGCATATGTGTGAATTGCTCTCTATGCCCTCTTTGGTTGGCATATACTCTCTTGGAAATATAATATTTTCATATTTCACTATCCGTTTAACTTTTGCAGATGCCTACCCTAGAGTGGCACTATTACGCAGCTTCTGACTATCAAAAGGAGCTACAATGCACATTACTCACTATAGCTCCTGATGATATTATAAGAAGGACACTTGCAAGGGTCATCGAGCGTTTATATGATGATGTTAATATCGACATCAAGCTCCCAGTTTTTATTGAAGTTGTACATTGTGGATACACCCAATGTTTTCGGGTGCATATGTACGAGGTTGACCATAAGAAGAGATTTCAATGCTCTCATACTGATAGGATACCGAGGCATTGGTTCAAGTATGGATTCAAAGATTTGGGTTGTTTCGTGACGCTGCATCAACGTTTGTCAGTACCTACAGAGTGGTTCACAAATGTTCGACCAGGTATTATTATTGTTGGGATGGAATGATCTTTGTTAGTTGTTCCATGTACTTATATGTATTTTTTGTTCTAATGTAGGTGGTAAAGAGAGAGATAGGACCGTTGCATCGCCCATGCGATTACCAATGGAAACTATGGGATCGTTCCCTGCTTCACCTTCACATATTTTGCTCAAGGAGGTGGATTTTGTTAATGATTCCTCAAAGAAAAGGAAGATTTCTTTCCATTAGGCATCTTCGAGACATTGTCTTTTTTTGTTGGCATCGGCCATTTGCCTATGGTACTTGGAAACACGTCGGTGCCTTATGCTTGGCCTTTGTGGCTTCATTTTGACTAGGTTTCTTATAGAAATTCTTTTTATGGTGCTTGGTGTTTGTCTCAATTATGACCCGCTTTAGCGTAACGTTGTTGTTCCACATACTTATATTGTGATTTTTGTTCCAATGCAGGTGGTAGGACCGTTGCATTGCCCATGCGATTACCAATGGAAACTATGGGATCATTCCTGGCTTCGCCTTCTCATGTTTTTCTCAACGAGGAAGATTTTGTCAATGATTACTCAAAAAGCTTTATTTCTATTGGGCATCTTCGAGACATTGTCTTTTTTTGTTGGCATCGGTTATTTGCCTATGGTGCTTAAAAACACTTGCGTACCTTACACTTGGCCTTTGTGGCTTCGTTTTCAGTATTACGTTGTTGTTTCTAATTATCGTGTGTGCAAGCATATGATTGCTTACATTGATGTCGAGATGAATGTTTGTAAGTATGGTGCATGGAAGAGATTGTTTCTATGCCTGGCATTTTGTGTTACATTGGTTTTAAAGTACTTTTAGTTTTAAGTTTGGTGTGTGTGTGTGACAGAGAGAGGGTGCTTAGAGAGAATTGGAGAGAGAGAGAGAGAGAGTGTGTGTGTGTGTGTGTGTGTGATTGAGTGAGTGAGTGAGTGTGGATACAGAGGGGGGAGGTGTAAATGGGATGAGAGATAGAGGGGTTGTGAGTAGAGGAGAGTAAAGCATGTGATGTTTTTGTGATAGCATTACCCACAGTGCGATAGGGAAGTGAAGCTGCCGCTTCCCTTCCCTCGCACCCCGCTTCGCGCCAGCGAAGCTGCTGCAAAGCGGGATAGCATTCCTTGCACGCGAAGCGCGCCAAGAACGCTAGTAAGATATTATAACAAGGATCAAGTAAGTTTATCTATAATTAATTTGTATGGAGATTATATTGTTATTGAATCAGATCTTCAAAAGTCTAAGGATGGAAATTGTATCTCGAAAATCCATCTATTGGTGAGGTAAAGGCTAAAAATTTCCTAGGCTTTCATGAAAAACTTGGTAAGATAAACTCTAGAAATGGGGGATTAAACATTAAATACAATCAATGGAGATCCCTACATAATGCATTTAAGAATCATACTGATAATAGACAGTAGGCTTGGAATAAAGAAAGCAAAGTTTCATAAATGCTAGATAAATTATTTTTTAATTGTGATAAAACTAGTTGTAAAGAGGATAATCTCAAAGACTTCAAAGACCAATTAAACATTTTCAAAATGAAAATTACAGAAGCTTGGGATAATTAATACTTCAGTCACTATATGGTAAGAAGTTATCAAACAACATGGAAGCTTATCTATTAGGTCAACCCAAGGCATAGAAAAATCACATTATTAGGCCAAAACAAAATATTTTAGACACATAAGATATAGAGGAGGAAGAGTCAAAGCAAATTGTTTATTAGAGGCCTTTCAATGGTTCTACAGAAAATTTTGGCATAAATTTAAGCTTAAAGACACAATCACATTAGGTAATACATCATTGTTGGCAAAAGCCATAAAAATTGTTAACCAAAAAAGAAAAGAGAGATATCTAAACTCTTGTGCAAAGCAAAGATTTTCAAAATGATTATAGATTAAACAAAGAGAATACAAATTTCAAAAAATCTTTGACTTTTGAAGATCCTTCAGTCTCATTCTATTTTGTAAAGAAATCTTTGGTTTCATTCCACTCAATAAGGCCTCTACATTTTAAAAACCCTTGCTTTTGTAGCCTACGAGGAGCTTCAAATCTTTTGCATCTCCTACATGGGAGAGTAAATAGGAGCTAAGAACTCCAAAGTATCCAACTCTAGACCTAGTGGAACAATGCATGTAGCCAAAATTTCTTATGGCTTCTTTCTTCTTCACTTAAACTATATTCTTCACTACTTTGTTGAAAACTTCAAATCCAATGACTTTGAACTTTTAAAGCCATTGTTGGTAAACTTGGAGAGATTGAGAATTTGTTGTGATAAATTGCAATAGTTTGATTATTCAAGCTTCCAATATAGTGGCCAAGGCCTTTCCCAAGCTTTGCAGCCTAGACCCCTTAGCTCTTCCAAGAAAGTTATTAAGGACTTTAACTTTAATTTGTATAAAAACTAAAAAAGTTTTCTTTGTCAATAGATAAAAATCTTAAAGTCATTTATCCATTAAGCATAACAAAACTCTAACATTAAGCCTATGAAGATCTTGGAAATATATTTCATACATTTGGGTTTTCATCATCTTTAAGAAGATTCTCATCATAAAGATTTATTGAGTTTTTTCACTTCTTCTCTAATGCAGACTTCAATGTTTTTTAAAACCCCATGCCCTCAATGCCAAGAGCTCTAAGAATTCTTCTTTTGTGGATACCCCTTCTTTTCATACTCCACAATTTGATCAATATTTATGAATGTAAGGCTATGGAGATGTCTTGGAAATTCTTCCCCTCAACATCCATAGGTGCTAGTAGGCATGGTTCATAACTTACGAAATCCTTGTAAATCTAATATCATGTTGCTAGGATAGCTAAGCAATAATCTCAAAAAGGTATAGAATATCATTTAGTAATACTTTTTTCTTTGGATGATAAGCTAAGTGAAAAATATATGGATACAATCAAGGGAGCCTTCTTTATAGTCTTTGTACTAAACCACCACTGTCATCCCGCCACCAGCTCACCGCCGCCATCACAAGCTCTACCATCACCACTTCCATCATTGCCTTCACCACTACCTTCACTCTCTCTCTCTCTCTCTCTCTCTCTCTCTCTCTCTCTCTCTCTCTCTCTCTCTCTCTCTCTCTCTCTCTCTCTCTCTCTCTCTCAAATAATTTGTGCTAGCACTCTGGATTGATACAATCTGTATTATATTGTATTATGAAATGTGTTTGAACAAATAGTTTTTTATGTGTGTGTGTGTGTGTGTGTGTGTGTCTAATGTTTGCAATATGAAAACATTTGTACAAGCACTCCAAATTGATAAAACTTGTATTACATTGGATTGTGAGTGTTAATGAATATTTCTCTCTTTACTAATGTGTGTGTGTGTGTGTGTGTGTGAATACAAAATAATTTCTGCAAGCAATCCGGATCTAGATTTGTATTACATTGACATTTGCCAAGTGTACTATTGTTCCATAAACTGATAGACAATGATAATAAAAGATTATCATAAATTTGATCATAGCTAACCAAGTGAGGTATGTATGTATATTCTCAACAAAATAAAATGCATTTGCTCTAAGAATTAACAGTCTTTACTTTGATGGTCACACTATGGGCGACGTTGGAAAAGTTCTTCTCTTTCCAAATATGAGATGTAAATCCTCTACGGTAAGCATGGATTGGTGTATAAATATGTCTACATTTACATCCATTCCAAGTACTCATTAAACGTTTTTTTTTATACATGACTTTAGGAACCTCATTAAACATTGATTAAAAAATAAAAACTCGTTATTAAAGCTTGCACATTTGTGGATTATCTATTGTGGTGGGTCAAGAAGGGATATTGATTTTGGTAAAAATAAATATAAATCTGATGCTCAATCAATATGGTTATTTAATGAGAGAGAGAGAGAGACCATTATCTTAATCTCTCATTGTGCATGTCTTTGCTAACTTGACATCATGTTGTTGTAATATTAATATTCCTAAGCTATAAAATATAGTTATACTTATTTGAACTATTCATATGTGTGTACATGTGTGTGTACGTATATTAGGACTTCCAATATACACATATAAATGCATACACACATACATACATACATACATACATACATACATATATATATATATATATATATATATATATATATATATATATATATATATATATAGTTATACTTCTTTGAACTAATCATATGTGTGTACATGTGTGTGCGTGTGTTAGGACTTTCAATATACACATAAATACATGCACACATACACATGTAATATATTAATGAGAGAGAGGAAGAGAAACCTAGTTTTTTAGTGACAACAGTTTTTGAATAAGAAAGAAATATAGAAACAAGTTCTTAATGAGAGACACATGCACGCATATGCATGTACACACACTTACACATAGAGAGACAAATCAAGGTAAGTTTGTCTAGTGTATATTATAAAACTAAATGCATATCTTTAAAGATTATTGCTCATATAAACTCTAATTCACATTGACTAAGTAATTCATCAATGGTTTGCCTAGCCTTTAAAATCAAAAATATATTCTCAATACTTTGAATGTAAGGAATTTCAATTGGAAAGGTTATTAAGATTCAATGGAGAAGAGAGGGAGAAGAGAGATTAAAAATTTTTTGAGAGAGAGAGAGAGAGAACAATTATTGATGGAGACAATAAAGAGGTGTCTTTTCAAAAAACATTGATAAGAGAGGATAGAAAGAAATGTGAAAAGTACTTTGGATAGAGAGATACCTTTTTCAAATTAATGTGGGAGAGGCCCAAGAGTAGTATTGTAGTATTATAGGAGAGAGTGCTAGAAAATCTTGAAGCCAAAGAAGGGGGC
>NC_141140.1:133235692-133298192 GCF_053477565.2 Lygodium microphyllum | reverse complement strand
TGTTGGCATTGATATTTCTTTAGAATAGTAGTTGGGATGCCATGTTGGCATTGATATTTCTTTAGAATAGTAGTTGTCACCCTTATTACTTAGCATATGACAAAAGCTACTATATTGGAGCACAACAAGACTATGGATTGGACTCTCTACTAGAGGAGAGATCCTTCTTGTAGTCGTAGCCACTAATGGAGAGTGTGTTTAATTTCTCAATAGAGATGGATGGTAGAATTTGGTAAGAGGATTTGGATTAGTTAGAATTCACACAATACTCTTGACAAATGATTAGAGTTGTTACTCATTGTGATAGGACTTGCTACTTAGACCCAAACCCTCAGACCTGCATGGTAGATGGATGGAGACATTGAGTATATAGGAGGAAACTATTATAGAGACTTCAGTGGGATCCTGGGGAGTGGATATGGAGAGATCCACTTGTAGAGACTCAGTTCTTTTCCCTTAGAACATTGTGTTCTAAGATATGTTGAAAAAATTGGGAAATATAAGAAGCCAAATGTGTTGCAAAAATCTTTTTGTCTTGAAGGGTGGTATGGGTTGTGAACTTGATCGCTTATGGGCCATTGTTCGAGGGTGTACACATGATTTAAAAGAGTATATTCAAGGACAATTTGAGAGGAAAAAACCACGAATGAAGTGTCTTTATCTAGTTGAGGATCACTGAGAGTTCAACATTGTAATGGTAGTCTCCAATTACACTGATTTGTTGAGATATTTAGCCTTGAACTCTTCCTTGAGAATCTTCTTAATGAATCTACACACAAGAACTTGATTTGAGCAAAGCATATTCAGGTTAATGACACCATATTTTGTGTCGACCATAATACTTGTTTATCAACAAGAGAGTTGAGTTACATATAGTTAAAACACATATGTCTACCAAGATTAACTTCTAAAAATAGTAACTAAAATAGGAAAGTTATTAGTTTATCATATGAGTGTTTGTGCTTTGTAGGCACTATTATCTACTCATTCTAATTGTTGTATAGTACCCATGTTTTGGTACGATTGTTCTCCCATTATGAAACATAATTAACGCAGGTAGAAACGTTTGACAGTAGGGCACTAAGCTGTGGTGAATGGGCTAGTGATATATTTGATTGCATGGTACTATAAAAATCAAAGATTGTCATATGTTAAGGCTAAAATGACATGACTTACTTCTATGAAGCTATTTGATCGAGACCAAGGCATACATGTATACAAGTTTAAGTTATAAAAGCTAACATGGTCAATACTTATAGAAGCCTAAAATTTAGGAAACTTTCAAAAATTTCAAACATTAACAACCACTAAACTCTTAAATTGTTGAGAAATAAAAATTTTCACTTTAGTATTGGCTTCAAAATGTCGTGCAAGAAAATTGAAAAACTATTCATAGAAATTTGAAAAAATATTTATAGAGATAGACACCCCAAGAAAATAAGACCACCATGAAAGAGAAAAACCATCTTAATTTTAGTCTAGAGGTGAAGGTGCTCTTTCAGGGCTACAAAATCCATACTGCACTAATAGTTCATCATTGGCACATAATGATGCAATAGCATCTACAAGGCACATAATGATGTAATAGCATCTACAAGAATATATCTTGGAAAATCTCTACTAATGTATCTCGGTTCGTAACCATTTTTGCATTCCACAAATGTACAATTGGTTCTTGCACTCCTTCCTTGACTACTATTAATTAGACGTGCTATGTCTCTTTATGTATATGGCATGTCATCTACATAAAGTCTTTGGTTCTCTATGTGAGTAATGCCTCTATCTAAAAGAGAGGCAACATTGAGATACAAACCATAAGTGCTCATGCTATGTTCATAGCATGCCAACCGATGCTCAAGGGTGTTCAATCATAAATATATGTATGTATCACGTGGGTTCAAGATAATGGATTTTTAAAATACCATTTTTTCATATTTTTTACATATAGAAGGGTCCATATAAAGGGATTACTTACACATTGAATAGAAAAGGGTTATGTTTTATATTAAGAGAATTAATAGATAAGGATATTTATAAATATTCCTTAAATCCATGTGATATAGAGGGTATACATATAGTGAATCCCTTGGGGCCGATGCCAAGGATTCCATCTATATATGGGTCCACTAAAGTACTTAAGGGTAACCTCTTGCCAGGTCCTCCATCTGGAATGCTAGAAGAAGCTATCATGTAATGAGGTTCCCAAAAGCTAAAAACCTTTCCATATCTAGAAAGCAATGATTCATCATGTCCATGATTATATATTTGTGCTAGAGATCATAGATGATTATGCAACACATAATTGCCATGAGTCTCTATCTCAAGGCAACCAAGAGGTAAATGTTGTCATAAGATATCTATTTGCAGTTTTTTGATTGCAAATAGATGCTCGTCATTCTCGCGCATGACCATGTCATGTGCAATAATGACAAGCAACTCAACCATAGATGGAATCCTCATCATCAACTAGAGATGCATATCCCTACATGTAAAATGTCATTTGTATTAGTAACATACCCAACTATAAGAATCCAAAATAATAAAGATAAGAGTAAAGAACACTAACCATAGGACCTCCATGGCTAGAGTAAGGAGTTGATAGTGTACGAGAGAAATCTAAATCCATATTAAAAAAGAGGTTGAACTTCAATATAATTTTCTTAAGATTACTTTTAAAACACTTTTAATGTTCTCACTACTAGCACTATTAGAATGTATAAGTATGTTTAATAAAATACTAACATGCTACATTGTTTCTTCTTGTGTGAATACAAACAACTATGTATGGCATGATCCCCAAAAATAAGAGACTTGGAGGATTCAATGAGGATTCTTGGACCTTCTTTTGCATGAAATGTGGCTACAAGTGACATTTCTATAGCAACAAGCAGAGAGTGTGCCTTTTTGTCACTGCAATAAGTTACTTTGCAATCTAAATCTTGTATCAAAGTATAATGATATGTAGTCACACCTAATGTAACTTTCATGTCATTTTGATGTCCCCTAAACTCATTTAAGAGGCATCATAATCTAGGGGAGCAAGTAGTCACATATCCCACTTAGATCGCATGGGGATACATGGCTTCATACCCACTTTTATAAGTATATGCTTAAAGGTCTCATAGTATAGATATATTGGCTATAGAATGGAAAGAATGAAAAATAAATATAACCTTGGATATTAGGGAGTCTTGAGGTCTTTAAAATATCTTTTAAGATATAGAAAGAGTGTGTTCTACATCAATGAGAGCAAAGTCTCTGTAACAATAGTTCTATTTTCAAAAATGTAAAAAATTATTTTGTAAATAGATATGAATATAATGTTACTATGAATTTTTATTATAAATATATATTTTCATCATCTCATAATTGTGATTATGAGATAATTTATATTATTTTAGGACAAAATGTATGTATGCATAGAGAGTTGCATTTGGAACTTTGAGCTTCAAGTATTTCTATGCTTCATACTTCTCTGGTTGTTTTACAAGTATATTGCCTTCCTCATCTCGACATGGAGATATAAACTTCCTAGCCTTGGGTCCGCTGAAGCATGGTTTACAAAGGATATTTCCACTCTTTCTTGATCTTTTCTCATCCTTTTTTATTTCTACTTGGCCCCCGTGCAATCCAACTTCAAAGAGAACTTGTTCTACCTTCTTGCGTGTAGCATCAGCTTCCGACACATGGGATGCATCTTGTATGTAAATCATATATATTCATATACTAGCTTCTCAATTATTCTAACCAAACAATGCAATGTGCAAAAGTGAACCCTTATTAGTGGTATTTCCAAAATAGGGTGCTAGTTTGGATCCATTGGAACTAGCATTCCATTTCTCATGACTTTCTAATCACGTGTTGAAGCACCTTGTTGTCCTGCCTTGGCAAGCCATTCTTTCTTTCCATCTTTCCCTTTCTTCCTAGTTTGCATGCACATTCCCTGAGTATCCGTAGCAGTAAAAAACTTGCTTACACCCTAAGATGTTCACTTGCGACACCATCTATAATGTTCATGAATTTATGATTTTTCAATGCATTTTTGAACATATCCTTGCTTAGGGCTTTGGCAATCGTATCATTCTTTGCATGAGGGAACATATTTCTCATTGTAGTAGATTGAGCATATATCCATCTATGATATTGTCCACTTCCTTTGGTTAATTGGTGAATTGGTTTAACTAATCAGATGCACCGATGTGCTTCTTTGGTTTTTAAAGTATGCCAAATCTCCAAAGTTTTTGTGAGCTTCCTCTTTATGTTTTGATTCTCCTTCTCCAAGTCCATAACTTTAGACTACTATAACTCCATATTTTACACGTGTGTAGCATGCATAGCATCTTCAATGATAGACATTGCTTGTTGTAGGCTCTGGTTCTCCCTATCCTTCTCAACCAATAATCTATCATTTTCCATCAAAGATTGTATATTCCCTTGTAATCTTGTATGCATATTTGTCAAGGCTTGATGAACCCTACTAATCCTTGTGTGATAAGTCTGTATGTGTATCCATAAGCTCCTTCATTGCCTTCACAAACAAACTTTACGAATGATGTAATCCCTTCAAATTGTGGTGGCCTTTGAGTGAGTGGATTAGGTGGATAAATACACCTATGAACCCAAAGGTCCATATTTTTTTTCCTTGCATTTCTTTCTTGTTGCATCTTGTATCTTATTGCATCATCCCTTTCCATAGTTCTTTTGAGCATTGGTGCATATTAATCCTCCAATATTGAAAGTGAATATCTCTCTTTCTCTTGGTATGTCCTACACCTGTATTTTGCAAAGAAAAATGTATGCCAATTTTAACTTGGATTAACATTCAAATCACACAATTACACCCCTTGGATTCACTATATCTGTGTTGTTTTTTACCCAATTGGATCTTGTCTCTTTCTCTTGATTTCAATCATGATAGACCTTAATCAGCCTGTAATCTTAGCTTTTAATCTACCTCTAATTAGCATTAAATCTTATCTTCTATTCTATCCAAAATACTCTCTCTCTCTCTCTCTCTCTCTCTCTCTCTCTCTCTCTCTCTCTCTCTCTCAACAAGAATTGATCAAAGATATTTAAACACATGTATACATAAGCTTGGCTAGTGGAGAACAATAACATCATCTTATCTTCTGCCCTAATTTACTCTCTGACACTCTATCACTTATTTTCTTAGTTCATCTCACGCAGTCCTCTCTTTTTCTCCCTTCTCTTTATATGTGTGTGTGTGTGTGTGTGTGTGTGTGTGTGTGTGTGTGAATTGATGCATAAGGATTAAACAACAACTATGAATAATAATAACATCATGGAGATTTAAAAAATAAAGATACCTCCATTATCACTTGATTGCTTGCAGCATAGACTGTTGAATAGGATGATATCTCATAGCATAGTACTGAAGAGGGAGATTGCTTGTAACAAGGTAGAGAGTGTTGTAGATAGAGATTGTTTGATTTCAACAAATGGTATCAAAACCACTTCTCAATGCTACTTTAGAAGAATTCGTATGCAAAAAATCATATTCTAGAGGGAAGGAGAAGAGTATACAAAATTTAGGACAAAACTAGAGCTTTTAGAGGGAATGAAAAAATGCCCTGAAATAGGCATATACTTGTCCAAAAAAGATAAACAATTACAAGGAAACTCTTGAGTCAAAAAGGTGTCCTTGGGGTAAAAAATAATCTTAAAATATGATGTGTATGTTATTTTATATCGGTTTTTAACTTCTGCCCTTTTAAGAAGTGAGAATGAGAATGATTC
Source organism: Lygodium microphyllum (assembly GCF_053477565.2). Lineage (NCBI taxonomy): Eukaryota > Viridiplantae > Streptophyta > Polypodiopsida > Schizaeales > Lygodiaceae > Lygodium > Lygodium microphyllum. The sequence continues at coordinate 133,292,435 of NC_141140.1, read as the reverse complement.
TAATATATTTTAATGTTGAAAAGCCATAAGGGCATTAAAGAGTTGTATATCAACTATTGACTCTGTTTTTAGAGAAAATAGAATTGTATTTTTTAAGTTATGAGGATTTTGAGAAAAAGTGAACTTATCCTATAGTTTGGGATTAAAATAATAGATGAAATCTATTGAAAATACAAATACAAGATTTTCTTGATTGTAGAAGATCTCTTATTATAATATTATTTTAGAATCTCTTTTTAGAGGGAGAGAGGTGAGAGAAACCCCTTAAGGGGCAAAAAAGAGAGTCCATATTTCTCTTAATGTCAATGTACCCTTCCCCCAACTATCTTGCTTTCTCCACCCCCCCCCCCCCCCCCCCCCCCCCCCATCTTTCTTTGTTTCTTTTTCTTTCTCTCTCTTCCCCCCTCATCCTCCTTCTCATGCAGCTACCCCCTTATCCTCTCTCCCCTTCACCATCTCCCGTTGCTCTCCTTTTTCCCCTCTTCCCTTCATCTTCTCCCCTCCCTTTGCCTTCTTCTTCCACCTCCACCTTGTTCACCTCCTCCTCCTTCTACTTCTCTTCCCCTCTCACTCTCCCCTGTTGATCACCCCTGCTTTCCATGAGGCTCCACACCGCTTGCCTTGCTACGCATTGCCCTCCTCGGCCACCAGCCTTGCCTCGCCAACTACCTTGTGCACCCTAGCCACAATGCAATTGCATTCCTTTGCCAACCATAGTGCAATCATTAAAAAAAAAAAGTTAGCAAAAAAAGAGAGAAGATATTTGAAAAATAGAACAATCATGAGCAAAAAATATTAAAAATTTGAAAGTAAAGCTAAAAATATAATTGAAACTTACAAAAAATAATAAAAAATCCTTTAAGATTTCCAAATTTTCCATTTATGTTTTTCTTATCAGCCCCTTTTCAAAACTTCAAAAATTCCATTGTATCATTTTGAAACCAAAACAAAAAAAACAAAGTCACACAAACAAAAACACACATATAAATCATGCTCTTACAATTTTTTGAAAAGAAACAAACGAACTAAAAAAGTACAAATGATAGCGAGCATAAACACCAAAACTAAAACTCCCATATATTTATTTTCTAAGAAACATAAGACCAAAACAGAACTTAAAACTCACTCAAAATACACATAAATATATGTTGTGTTGTTTTTCCTCCCCTTACAATACATCCCTATAGATTTTCTAGATTACCTTTGTGCTTTCTTTCTTAGGATGAGATTGCCCTAATTTTCATAGTGACCATTTAGATTAGGATGCATTCACATAGTCTACAAGTTTAAAAGTTTCCACTTTTTCTCATATATTAAAATTACAATTAATTTTCTAAAAATAAATCAACTAATCACTTTTTTCACATGTGTTCACATTGAACACATAAAATTAAATAAAATAACAAGAATCCACCATTCATCTTTGCACGTGCTTCATGTGCCAAATACACAAGTTAATTTTTTAATAAAATTAACTGGTCTCCATCACTCATATACATGCTGACAAAGAGGCGCTCCACATAATAAAGTCTAAAAATGAATCTCCATTTAGACTACGTAGTCTAGAATACAATAATACACCATGCCTAATCAATAATTTTTTTATCGATAATAAAAGAAAATGTCGTTTTCTTTCTAAAGACCCAATACCTAATCAAAATTCACATATTGATGATCATTTATTTAAATCAATTTGATATTAAAATTGAATCTAATCACTTGCACGTTGATCATAAAAATTAATGAACATGCTATGTTGAATTGTCGACTTGGAGAGCCCACTTGTAAGAAATCATCTATATAACCTACATTCAAAGGATATTAAGAAATATGGCCTTTCTTTACATGCTATAAGGTCTTAAAATGACTCCTTTTACTTTACTAAACTTGCAATTTTTTTTAAATTGGAATTTAAAAAAACCCTTTTGTAAATATAATACTATAAATTTTACTAAATATAACACTATTTCTTTTGAACTCATGTGGTATCTTACATGTTTTATAAGATGGATCCTCTAGGATTATGGGTCACAAATTGTTTTAGCGAGTCTCTGTAGACATGTTTATTCAATCCAGTTTATGGTTCACTAATAGGGGTGTGTTGTGGTTTGATTGGTTTATGGTATTCTAAAGGTCACAATTTTGTAGTCCTAGGTATAGTACATGTTCACTTATTTTTCTTTTTTACGTGATTATGGGGATCTGGGTGCCCCTTTGTCTGTATATCACCAAGCTATCGATCGCACGTGTGTAGTTCATGTTAAATTTTCCGTAAGATGTGGTTTGCTTGGGGGATGTTTGGTCTAGTCTTATTAGTCATGGTTTCCTCGATGATGACTTATCCACAATTGTGGTATGTGCATGAGAGTAATTATCCTTGTCATGAGGACAAAGAGGATTTATTGGAGAATGATATTGTTTGAAGCTATTTTAAATTGTGATGGTTCAAGTTAAAACTATATTTTCCATTTGAAAGATGGATGTGTAGATATGGAAAACAATTATATCATTTACCTATTTTGACTCATTTATCTTATTAATTAATGGAATGATTTATAGAGTTTGTGGTTTTCCTTCCATCTATCATTTTAGATCCAAGTTGTTAGATGAGGTCATGATTATGTTCATGAAGTTGATTGAAGCTCAATTGAAGATAATATCATTAGCTTTTTGAGTGTTGTATTTTTCTTTTCCGATGTCATGAGGATACTCCCTAGTTTAAGTGTGGGGATATGCTGAGAGTGAAAGAGATTGTATTTTATGTTGGATTTTTTGTGAAGATAATGGTTTTTTTAGTGCACAATTGATTTTTAATTGGCTTTTGATGATTTTTGAAGAGTTGTGTTAGTGGTTGAATAAGTGTGGATAGTTGTATGATGTTGCATAAAGATGTTTCTGTTGTTCCTCTTGTTTTTTTGTTTGTCAATATGAAGAGATGAAATAGATGCTTGTTGGTGCTACAAGATAGACTTCCTTATAGTATTTTTCCTATGTTCTTGGTGTTGTCTAGAAAGCTTCAATAACAACTAATGATAATGCTCATCTGAGTTTGTGATGCTTGACAAATGAGCAAAAAGTTCTTTACAACAACACTAAGCACCCTTTTATACTCCTCTCTAAATCCACTAATGTCCCTCCTATTTCTTCAATAGTTGTCTTCTCTAGTAAAAAATTATAAAGGTATCTCGAAACCATTTTCCATGAGCATCTATTCTTCATTACAAGCCATCCCCTCTTGAAGAAGCTTTGTTCTCAAAGTTTTAAAAATAAAGAATGTAAAAATGAGTAGATTTGATAAAGAACTTGATCATGAAGCAAGGTTGATGAATGCTCTATAATGCAATGAAGTGTCTTCTTTAAGAATAGAATACCACAATTGTGCTAGAACTATAGGAATCAAAGTGATGTCTAGAATAGGGCTGCAATGAAAAAAGGACCATAAGTTTGGGTAGACACCTCCAAATAAGGCAAACAAGGTATCTAAATGTGGAGGACATATGGTAGCACCTATCTATAACATAAAAATCCAATTCTGATACATCTAGAATAATTATTTTTAATGTACATATTTTATACAAAATAATGTTTTCCTATTCTATTGGTCAAGAATCTTCTTAGCGAATTTAAGCCATAAAAGGTCATCCAAATAAGTAGATGGCTGCCAAGTAAACTCTTCCAATGGTAGAATATTGTATTTGATGTGGCATTTCATAATAGAACCTTCCATTTGACGAGGTTCTCCATAATAGTACGATTTCTAAGAACCTTCTTATGTTGACTAATGATCTTTCTAGGCTCATAAATTATCAATCCATCCTCATCAACGAGTTATAACTCCTCAAGAACTTGAATTCTAGGTCCAACATATTACTTTAGCTAAGAAACATGGAATATATCATGTATATGGGTGGTAGAAGGTAGTTGAAGTCTATAGGCAAGATCTCCAACCATTTGAAGCACTTGATAAGGACCATAGAATTTATATGCTAGCTTGTTGTGTCCTCCTTTGAGAGATACATAGCAAGGTTTTGGGACCTTCAAAAATATCAAATCTGCCACTTGAAACTCCACATGTGTTCTCTTTTTATCCACATAAGACTTTCTGCTATCTTGAGCCTTGTAAATATTTTCTTGACATTACTTCATAAGTGCTTCTAACACTCAAGTTCTCTTTTAGCTTGAGCATTGATATCATTATGAAATAAAGTAAAAGATACTTGGACCTTGTATCCATATAGAGCCTTAAAAGGAGACATCCCAATGCTTATGTAATAGGTATTATTGTAACAAAATTTAACAAGGTGAAGCCAATGATCTCAACATAAATCATGGCAATAATGTCTCAAATAAATATCTAGCCATTTATTCACCACCTCTCTTTGAGATTTGTTGTTTGACCATCACTTTGAGGATGGTATACGATGCTAGGAATTTGGATGATATCTATATATTTAAATAAAATATTCAAAAAGGTTTCCATAAAATTTGAATCTCAATCAAAGATAATCTTCATAAGCATAAGATAATCTTCATAGGCATACCATGTAATCTAAAAACTCATTGCGTAAATTAATATGCTGGCTCTTTGGTTGAATATTGGGTCTTAGTAAGAAGAAAATTAGATGATTCAGTAAGTTGGTCAACTATAACAAAGATCCCATTCCAAACATGCTTGGTAGTCAAAAGACCCATGATAAAATCCATTGAAATATCTATCCATTTTCCATAGAGAATAAGCAATGGCTGCAACAATCCACTAGATAGAAGAGAAGAATCCTTGTTTTGTTGGCACAATAAGCATTGGGAAATAAAATCTTTCACATCTTTCCATAGACCTTTCCAATAAAAGCTCTGATGCGCCCTGTCAAATTTCTTGAAAATGCCCAAATACCCCACCATTGGAGAGTATTTTTAGTTTAAAATTGGATAAAGGAGTAAAGAAGACTCGACCTTTGAACCATAAGATACCATTCTGCTAGTTATAATTTGGAATTCATCATCATCACCTTGCTCTTATAGTTTTTGCATAATCATTATAGCATGCTAGTCCAATAAGTGCTCTTCTTGGATATCTTGGGCTAGGACTGTGCACCTCTTTAGGTTTAGAATTGATGAGGGAGGGTCACCTTTCTTTTGTATTATTGACTCGGCATCTGCTTTTTCCTCATGGAAAATGAACATGGTAAGGATCATGCTAGGCTAAGCAAACAGTGATGATATGCATGAGCCTTGAAATAGACTTAACAATATTTTCATGAAGTGCAATGAACTAAAATAGAAGAGATTCATTCAAGGTGTAAGAGGGCTTATTGATTAATCAGTGACTCATTGATTTATCATTTATCTCTTTTGTACAACGGATAGTATCTCCTCAATTTTCAAGAAACCAAATCAGGGTTAGAAGTAAAGCCAATGAGTCAATGATAATAATTTATAGATAAGCAAAAGTAATCAATGGAAATATGAGAGAAGCCCTTTTGGTTATTCTTTTACAAGCAACAACCATCCAAATGATAGAATGTGTATTCAAGCATGAAGAGGATTAAATTCTTGTCCCTCCTAGAGCAAGAGGATTATGGCCTAGTAATAGGACAAGAGAGGAATTAAGCATTTGAATGGTAACTCTAACATTATTTGTTGATAACTTGAAGTGTTGATTGTGATGGAATCTCAAACAATGAGCATTCAACACTAATCTAGACTCTTATTCCAATAGTCCTTAACACTCAACCATGATTAGATTGCAAATATATTATTCCAAAGAGTAAAATCCCCAAATCAAGGTGCTATTAAATGAAAGAATTTCATCCCATAATGTTATTGATCAACAATATTGAAAAATACTTGCAATTCTTTACTGTAGAAAGCTTCCTAAAGCAAAATTAACTATTATAAAACAGTAGTTCACCTTCATTGAAGAAATATTGAAAGAACCCTACTATCCAAGGAGAATAGATGAAGAAAATGGCTCCAATGAAGAGGAAGGATAGCCAATATAAGGCTAATTGCCTTCCTTGAGTGGAAAGGATGAGAATGAAGTAAAAGATGTAAGAAAATTTCAAAATCTTGATCAAGTTTGAATGATGTCCTATTTTACCATAGCTAGGGTTATGGAAGCTCACAATGATGAAGGAATGGATCAATCTTGATTAATAGATCCTTGCTGGAGTTAAATCTCAATTATTAAGATCAAAGGACATCAAAAGTCCCATGAAAATTTATACTAAATCCTCCATTCAAGTGAGTCCCTATCTCGAGGGGTTCACTAAATATATATTCTCTATGTAACGTGCATTCATGGCCTATTTATAAATATCCTAATCTGAGAGTTTTTTCTTGAATAAAACACAACCCTTTTCTATTCAATCTGTAAGTAACCCCTTTACATGACACCCTTCTGTATGTAAAAAATGTATAAAAATGGTGTTTTAAAAACCCCTTATTTTGAACTCACGTTATATATACACATATTCACGAGTGACCCCCTCGAGGTCCCTATTTATAATGGGCCATAGATGACTTCTCTTGGCTCCAAATAGGCATAATATCCATCAATAATTGTTGTAGAAGATTCAAGTGTTAAACAAAGCTTGATAGAATGGCTTAATGACTGAAAGTCTCACTCATTACAAAGTTAAATTGTTGTTGTTCTACTTATCTTAGCAACATGGATAAAGTCTTTTGCTTGAGGAATGATGAATAGGTTGATGATGAGTAGCCAAGCCTTGAGTGCTTGAAGAGAGAGCTTGCCATGGCTATCCACAAGTAATAGAAGCTATCAAAGCACTACAAACCACAGTCTTCTTCAAGTCATGTGCTAGATTTTGGTCTTGAATGCTACCCCACGGGAGTGAAAATTGCTTTGACTTATTGTAGATCATGTGGTAGCTTTCTACCCTTTAAATGGTACTCTTAGACTCGAAATGAGCAAAGGAGTCAAGATTGAGTGCCCATGAAAGTAGGAAAAGCCTTTGAGAAGTATAGAAGCCAAGGACTTCCATGGAAGCTTAAAGATACGTTAAAGAAGTAAAAGAGATCTACTATTTGAAAAAGTAATGACACTAGCCTGATAACTCCATTTTGAAAAATACCTCTAAATTTTCTTTGAAAGGTAGTCATGACCTACTAAAAGTGTAGGGGCTCCACCATTTTGAGCTAGACCTTGTCTATGGCCTTCAATAATAGTCTTAGTTTGTTGAAGAAAACTTGTTTTCACAATTAGGGTGAAACCAAGTCTTGTAACCAAGAATCTAACTGCAATTCTATGTCCTGGTCTTTGAAACTAGATCCATGGATCAAAAATGATTCTTAATATAACCTAACCTACTACTATGAATCCAATGTAAAATATTTCTTCTCTAACTAGAATTAACCTAAGAGACTACTCCTAGAATATAGAAAATTGAACATGAATATGAGATTGATGAAGTATGACCATGCCGTTGGAAAAATACTTCCATTAATCCATAGTACAAGGAAGCCATGGTTGTTGCAAGAAAGTACAAGAGAGAACAACTAGTACCAATGCTAAGCTGAGTTCTTGATGATTGACAAATGAGCAAAAGGCTCTTTACAACACCATGAAGTGTCATTTTATACTCATTTGCAAAATCCACAAATGCACCTCCTATTTCTCCAATAGTTGTCTCCTTGAAAAAGTAATAAAGATATCTTGAAACCATTTTTCATGAGCATTTATCCTTTATTATAAAATCTAACTTCTTTTAGAGAAACCCATGCTAAGTTCAACTGAATGCTTTATTGAGCATGACATAAAGAAAGGAATTCTAATAAATTATCTATCATAGAGCTTTGGCTATATATTTCTTTGTTTATTCATTTTACATTCAATTATCATAAGTATGAAACTTATTCTAACTATCGAAACATAACATGCTATGCATGAACTAGTCCCATCATGGGAGGGAATACTCCTTTTAAAAATTCTCGTCTAGGCAACTTATTAATGTCACTGAAGTCTTGAGTATCATAATGATGCTTGAACTCCAATAGGTATGTTATATGATGTTCGTAACCTTTCAAGAAAACAATACCAACTAGTGTTTATTGTATTAAAAGTATTTTTAAAACATAGGTGAGGTCACCTCCTCAGCTTAAGTGCAATAGAGACATCACTTGCATATGCCACCTCTTGTTCAACTCCTACACTCCATTGCTTTAGGGCCATCACAATACACAAACTCTCCTCTTGGTGTGCTAGTTTGTTCTCTCTTGGGGAGTTCACTAAATGTATATCCTCTATATCATGTGTGTTCATCCTATTCATAAATATTGTTATTTGTAAATTTTCCTTGAGTAAAACACAACCCTTCCCTATTCAAGGTGTAAAAAACCCTTTGTATGACACCCTTCTATATGTAAAAAAGTGCAAAAATAGTATTTTTAAATTCCCTTATGTTGAACCCCATGTGATATACACCTATATTCATGAGTGACTCCCCCCTCTCCTACACCCCCCCTCCCTCTCGAGGCTTTTCTTCTCCTAGATCTTCATTAGACTTGTAAGGCTTATATGTCCTTGGAATGAGGGCCTGTCAAGGCAAAAAGGACAAGAGAAAAAGGTGGTTCCTAACTAGGAGAAAAGGGTTATATGGAGTTTTGGCATAGTAAAGGGGATAACTTGGCTAGAGAAAAATGAATATATTTATGAAGGTGTATTAGAGTGATGAAAAGGATTAGTATATGTGATTTTCTATGGATTTTTAAAGGTAGAAGCTCGATATACCATGTGGACATTGAAGATAAAGGATTTAGATATGGAATGCAACAATAATAAATATGGGTAAAATCTTGGGAGACAATAATGGATGAGTAGCCGGTTAAGTAGGTGGAGGAAATTTGCTTAAGGGGATGATGATGGGATACAAGGAATGTGCCTGAGACTCTCTCTCTCTCTCTCTCTCTCTATATATATATATATATATATATATATATATAGTTCAACATGGAGGTAAACAATATTTGCTAGTTTAGAGGGGGAGAATCTTTAATTATAGGTGGGTTTATGATATAGCTCACCTCTTTTACCCTTTTATTTGACCGTCATCCTCTCTCTCTCTCTCTCTCTCTCTCTCTCTCTCTCTCTCTCTCTCTCTCTCTCTCTCTCTCTCTCTCTCTCTCTCTCTCTAGCTCACCCCTCCACCCCTTCAATTTGATCATCATTTGCTTGCTTTTTGTGTGTGTGTGTGTGTGTGTGTGTGTGTGTTATGGATTGACTACATAAGCTCTGTGGACTAGTTGTCTTCTCCTTCTTGTGGATGTGTTTGTGTGGGCAATCAATTTGTTATTATATACAAGGGAGTCCTTGATCAATTTGTATGCTACGATAATCATCACAAATATTAGATTCACAATAACTAGATCTTTCACTATCCAAAATGGTTGGTATGGGCTCTAGTGGCATTGCAACTATGGTAGGAAAATGATCTAGACTATTTATAAAGCTTTGTAAGGATATGCCACATTTATTGGAGATACATTGTATTGCCCATAAAGAAGCCCTTATGATAAAATATACTTGTGATTGATTTGCTAAGTTCAACTATGTTGATATCTTTTCTAATAAAGCTCAAGAGTGGACATGTGACTTGTGCCTTTGAAGACCTATAGTAGGTAAACTAATGCTCACTTTTTTACCTAGGAACTATGAGATAATGAGAATTCAAGGAGTGCGATGGTTGTCACATGAAAATGTTATAAAATTGTATAGATTGATTAGTGTTTTATCTTCAATAATATTACTTAATTTTATTAGTAGCTCCTTGTTTGAGTTGGTCATTTGCTATGTCAAGTTGGTGAAAGTATTACTTATATTATTAGAATACTGAGAAACCAAAATATCCCACAATATTGTACAAAACAACATCAAATTTTCAATTATCCTTTATCATCCATTTTGACATGGTTGATGTCCTCAAAGAGATGAATATACTAAGTCAAAAGTTTCAAGAAAATGATTGTGATGTAATAATGATTGAAAGAGAGATAAATGTCCTTGCTATCCTATTGAAAGATTGGTATATGACTTGTATATTTGCAAACTTGTTCCAAGTAGTTATCCATCTTTATGAAGGCAACAAACAATAGGGTGTTCTCATATAAAGATAAAGAAGGTGTAATACATTAGCTTGTTTTGAAGTTTACTTCATTACTGGATAAAGGACAAGATATTGCTGTTGAATAATGTATATGGTTAACAAAGGCTTTCATACAAAGAGTTATAGCTAGCTTTGATGAAACGTTCCAATATCATCATTTGTTTAATGCAATGAAGTTGTTTTTACCTAAAGATTATTCAAGGGATCCACAAATTTAAGGCCAAGAAATCAGACAATACCTCTCTCAGCTTTGTGAGAGAAGTTTGGTAAAGGAGAAAGGCCTTTGATTCAATGTAATCAATGTGAAGGTGAATTGCAAGAATTTGTCTTATATCTCATTAAGGTCTACATTCAAAGGGACTTTGTGAATCTTGGGGACAATGTAGAGCCGAATTGGAATGGATACATATGCTTCCAAGTTTATATAAGTTATCATGGGCAAATGGTGGTGGTGTTGCCTACAAGTTCAGTTGCTTGCAAAAGGGAGTTTCTTAAGCAAAATTGTGTAAAGAATGATGAGTGATTTTACTTTTCTGTGTCATTACTTTATTCGTGCATAATTTTTATGTCACTTTCTACATCCAAGAAGATGGAAGAAGTAGATTGATTTTTTATTTTTGAGGTTTGGAAAAATATGAAGATGAGACATGGTCAAGCTTTGGGAGTACTATCATGAGAAGCATGCTGGCAACAATAACCTTTTGTGATCGTACCTTAGTATGATTATAATAGCAACAATAAGTTTTTGTCAATAGACTTTTAGCGTTTTGTTTGCGAGGTGCCTATATTATTTTGCAATGTTAGATTGCATATAATCTAGATCCCAGTCCACCTGTAAATTATGCCTATCTATCTTTCATATATATTAATGATTGTCTTTTTTCCGATCTATACAAAATATGACTATTTAAATTTTAGTTTGGCTATTAAATGTGGCTATTTGTTTTATTTCTATAGAGAATCATGAATATTGATTTGCAATTATTGGAAGCATTAAGTAGTGTGTAAGAATGTGAACATGAAGGTAGTGCTTGCTACCTTTTATTTTATTTTTTAAAAAAAACGCGCAATTACATTTAACCGTCAATTACCACCGCCACCCCGACCCCCCCCCGCCGGCCTTTGACGGACGTGGGCGTCGGATGTCTGTGTCTTAATAAAATCTCACGGAATGAGGGAACTCCAAGGCCCGAATGACTCTTTCACATGCCAATGAGTTCACACATGAAGATACAAGGGTGGCGTCACGCGTGTGGGGTCTCCAACCCATAGATATAAATCAACCCGCCACACATATAAATCAAGCAACATGGATCCTCACATTTGGAATTTGAAGAGGTGTAACACTCGATGCATATGGGAGGTTGAGTTTATACCTATCTATATCTCTTCACACTCACATTATATGTGCTTTAAGGTTGCCATTAGCTTTTTCTAGTCACTGCTCCTGTTGTTTTTCTTTCACATTTAAATATTATGGGTTGACTTCCCACTAGTGCTTAGACTACTTATACTTAGCAACATCCTCGTATTAGGCTTGACATAGGGATACACTTCCACAAAGAGGTCTTAATCACGAAGTAGATATGGCATGACATCACAATGATCAAAATTTGTTAACTCATTTCTCTTATCATACATATTGGAACTTCTTCAGTGTTGTTCTTTTTACACACATATAAGAAGAAGGCAATCAGGAGGGAAAATACGAGCGCCAAGAGGAGGGCCAAGAGAAGAGAGCCTAAGGAAGGCAATGAAGGCTCAAGAGGGAGATGAGCAGAGAAGGGATGATGATTATAACTCCTCCAATGAGATGCACTTGTAGTTTATGAGATGTATGTAATAAGAAACATTTTTTTTGGTACCATAAGCATCACTAGGTGGCTTCCACGTGTATATATTTTAGTTACATTATTTTGTAGCACGTGGTTTCAACCTATAAAGAGATTTGTTGTGATACAAGACAAACTTGGTGGCTTTCCAATTGATATACACAACATATAGCATATGTACATATGTGTATGATCTCATTATGGGAACATTGTGAGTTGGAAAATGTGATGTGTCTTCTCAAATGAACTCGTTCAATAATTCGTTATGCAATTTGAAATTGCAATTCGAAATTTATTAGGGATTTAGTGGTTGTAGAAATGCATATTGTTGTGTATGTAATTCTACAACAACCAATATGTCCCCAATTTTTTGTTCACAAGATTGATAGCATCTACAGTCACATTTATATTCACAACAAAATTGTCATAAGAGGCATATATATAAGCACATTAGATACACCCAAAAGTTTTCATTCTTGATTCATTTTATATTTATATTTCATTATAGCTTTTTTAAATTTATAAAATACATAAATTTACTCGTAAACAAGCTTTTTTTCTTATAGTATTCTTTGCTCATTGCAAATGAGGACGATTCGTGGCAAATATCAAGGCCAGTTTCTATAAAAACATTTAATGGGGCGACTATATGATAGTACCATGGCTTGTATAGATGTGTTCCTAACCATGTCTGTACACATGCGTATAAATGAATGCTTATCAAACATGATTCTCAATTTCTTATAAGCAATCAAACTTATGTGATTCTCAAATTTCCTATTGCCAACTTCTAAGGGTCCTTTGGGATGCACCTCAAAAAAATGCAAGTATATCATGCACGACCAAAAAGGGTGCTTTATTCAAGAAAAGTTGCAATATTATATTTATAAAATGGGTTTTTTAAAAATAATTTGAAAAACAACCATCATTTTCTTAAGGAAACGGTAATTGTATTACCTTATGACATGTGAGTATAGGCTATTTTTTAATACCCATTGAATGTATGTGATATGGATCGTTTTTGAGGGGGAAGCAATGGTGGGATGCAAGGTGGAATCTATGGAATGCAAGAAGGTTGAGAGAGAGAGGGAAGAACACAAGAGAGTTATGTGGGTACAAAATGAATGGTACCCTTATTCTTTATTATCTTCACTTGCATATAACTGTACAATGTGTATATATACAAGGGGTGCCTGCTCGGCTTTATTGGAAATTGGCCTAATAACCTCCCACTTAAAGGCCAATGCACCTTTATGGGATTATAGAAATAAAGTAAAGATATTATCCAATGCCCATCAATACTTTGCAATGTGCATAGCACTCACAGAAGGTAAACTCTTTATGAGAAGAGTTGTAGGGTTATCATTTGAATGCCATTTTGACAAGCTCAATGTACTTGTTCTCAAGAACCTCTTTGATGAAGTAATAGTTCACATTAATATGCTTTGTATTTTGCATGAAATCCAAGGTTTTGTGCAATGGAAATGCTCTAATACTTTTTCAACATATTCCTTTCTAGAGACAAATAGAGTATCTTTTTATCTCAATCTCACACAATGCGTAGATCAAGAATGTAACCAACATTTTCCAAGTCTTTCATGTCAAATATCTCATGAGACCTTTTCTTTAAAGCATCCACATCCATAATGGACATTATAGCAATCAATATATCATCCACATATAGAATCAAGATCATACTGCTACCATCCCTAGACTTCCTCATGTGTAGACAATAATTAGTCTCAATTCTAGTGTATCTTGAGACTACATATAGGCATTGAAATTATGATGCCATTCACTAGAAGCTTATTTCAAACCATAAAAGCTCTTATCTAACATATATAAAACCTTATCCTTACCTTCCACAACAAACCCCTCAGCCTATTGCATGTAAATATCCTCATGTAAGTCCCCATGCAAAAAAATGGTCTTTATATCCATTTGAGCCAACTTCATATGGTCTCTGCAATCAAAGCAAGAATCGTATAAAAGGTTGTTATATTGACTACTAGCGATAATATTTCATCAAAGTCAATCCCCTCATTTTTCTTGAATCCTTTGGCTACCAATCTTGCCTTTTATTTAGAAAATGCATCGAATAGAGATACCTTCAACTTGTAGATCCACTTACATGGCAATACATGTTTGTCCTTAAGTAAATAAACCAACTTCTAAGTAGCATTCTTTTCCAGAGAATCTATCTCTAACTACATAGTCCTCTTCCACTTACGATTATTATCCCTAGTCATAGCATTTGCATAACAAGAAGGCTCACAACAATCCATGACCATGACATAGTCTAGAGATAGAATGTATTTGTTTGGTGGTCTAGAAACCCTTGTAGACCTACCTAAAACTAGCTCAATAGGAACCTTTGGCCAACCCATCTATCTATCATGTAAAACATGATTCTATCTACTATCTCATGGCACTCCCATCTTAGAATTTGTTGGTTATCCAAGGTGTACATCATGTGAAACAATTTATATAATCTACTCATGTGTTGACTGCCACCCTATTAAAATACCATTCTATGGATCTCAATCATCTCAATAGGCTGCTTATGTATGTTATCGTTATTCAATATGATATCATGGTGGCATACTAAGTTTCTTTGATTTAGGATCCCACAAGTGATAGCCCATTTGACACACCTCTCCATAGCCAAGAAAAATGGATTTCTTAGACTTAAGATTAAGCTTAATCCACTTGTCAATCAAGCCTACTTCGCTTGTCCTTAGGTATATATACATCAATGCATCATAGTCAAAAATACGCAAGTGATTATAACAAGATCTCTTGCGAGGCCATAATTCCTCTATTATCTTGCTATCCAATGACTTGCTATGAGACCTATTGATAAAATGCACTAGCCTCTTTATAAATTCAATCCAAAATCAATTAGTGAGACCAGTATTAGAGAGCATACTACAAACTCTTTCATAAATGGTCATGTTCATCTTCTTAGCCACACTGTTTTTAGCAAAATTCTCAAGAGCTATCAACTCTCTCTTGATATACTATGGCTTGCACAAAAGTTAATAAAAGGTATACAAGGTATGCTCTTCATCATTATCAAACCTTAAGCACTTAAGCTTCTTGCCTAATTGACTCTTTGAAAATGCCAAGAACTTTTAAAATGCACCAAACACATCACTCTTCTTGCGAAGAGGGTAAGCCCAAGCCTTTCTTGTAGCATCATCTATAAAAGTGGCAAAGTACAATGCTCTAACCAATGAAATCATAGGTATTGACCCACATGAATCATTATGAACTAAGCAAGATATTTTGATCTTCTACTCCCACTATCTCTCTTATAAATTTTTTTCGCTTACTTTCTAAAGAGAGAATAATCACAAAAGCCAAGATTAAAACAAATTTGACAACAAAGATAGCTCAAACGGCACAAGGCTTTCATTCAAGTGATTGACATGTGCTCCAAATGGCAATGCCATAAATAAATAGATGGCTGCTTAGTGACAGCTATAACATGATCTTTAACCCCAAAAGCATACAAAGGATACAAAGTACTGGCCTTTCGATCCATTGGCCATAAAAGGAGTTCTCTTGCAAATCTTCCACACATGATCACCAAATATCACTACATAATCATCAAGTGATCTTGTACTAAATTAAACTATTTGTCAAGTTTGAAATATGCCCATAAAAGGAGATCTCTTGCAAATCTTCCACACATGATCACCAAATATCACTACATAATCATCAAGTGATCTTGTACTAATCAAACTCTTTGTTAAGTCTAAAATATGCCCTACATTCTGTAAGATAAAAAAGAAACATTTGGCAATAATAAGTGTATATTCCCAATTCCAACAATACTACAAGCTTAGCAAGTTGGACACATCCTCTTTTTCCAGTATCATAAGTATAGAACCGCTTCTTATGTGAAGTAATATGAAATAATGTTCCAAAATCCATAAGCCAATTCTAAGATATGAAATTATCTGTGGCAACAAAAAATGAATTATTAAAAGAGGATACAAATAGGACATCATCATCATCATTGTTGTATACATTGATCTCCTCAATTTTTATATTACTTCTCTATTTGCTATTGTCCTCATTGGCCTTCTTGCCTTTTTACTTGTCCTTCCACTTGGAATCCTTTTTTATGTGTCCCTTCTTGTCATTGAAGTAGCATTCTACATCCTTTTTGTTACGTGACTTGCTCCTTGATTATACTAGAGTTCTTTGACTCTACATTGCTCTTTCTATTCAGCTCCTTGATGAGCAAACTGCTCTCAACATTAGCACTCGTAACACCATGTACAAGTGCAGAGTTACTAGGAGTAGTCATGAAGTATCCTAACTCTCAAAGAAGATAATAAACAATAATATGGCATCACTAAATCGTGAAAGGTGATTTTTTGAGATGTCAGTTGGCTAAAAGTAGTGTTAAACTCATTGACATGATTAGATCTCGAAGCCCCTTGCTCCATGTAGAGATAATTAGTTTTTAAAGCCAATAAATCTATAAGGTTGCACTATCATACGCACTTGCTGTGTCTTTTATACTAAAATGCATGGAGTTTGAGAGTGTCAATATAATAGTAGATCATGCTAACTCATCTAATTTCTTCCATACAATTGCATCCATGTCACGAGGCTTGATCCCACTATGTTTAATTAGCTTTACCTACGTCTTCTAGACCAAAACATTATATATTTACTCTTTTCAATATGAGAGGTTTATATAATAAAGCCTTTAAATATTGGAAAACACTACAAGGATATAGAAATATAGCGATGGCCATTTCCGACGCAAATCAGCAACGTCGCTATTTGCGTCGCAAATAGCGATGGTACTCAGGCGAAAAAAAACGGGCCAAAACCCGGTATTTTGTGCAAAAGAGTGAAAGAGGGAGCGAAAGGGAGAGCAAACTGCATCTTGCTTTTGAGAGGGAGAGGGAGAGAAAGGGAGAGCAAACTGCATCTTGCTTTTGAGAGGGAGAGGGAGAGAAAGAGAGAAAGAGGGAGGAGGAGAGCTTCTCGCCGCCGCTGCCACCATTTGCAAAGAAGAGGAGGAAGTGCATGAAGGGTGAAGAGGAGCCCCTGTCACAAAGAGGAGCCATTGAATCCATCCTCGAGCCTTTGCGATGAGTGCATCGCTATTTGTGTCGCAAATAGCGATGGTACTCAGGCAAAAAAAAGCGGGTCAAAACCCGAGCGCGGTATTTTGTGCAAAAGAGTGAAAGAGGGAGCAAAAGGGAGAGCAAACTGCATCTTGCTTTTGAGAGGGAGAGGGAGAGAAAGAGAGAAAGAGGGAGGAGGAGAGCTTCTCACCGTCACTGCCACCATTTGCGAAGAAGAGGAGGAAGTGCATGGAGGGTGAAGAGGAGCCCCTGTCACAAAGAGGAGCCGTTGAATCCATCCTCGAGCCTTTGCGATGCAATACCACGGGACGGGAAACATTCAGCTACTCCCTCGTCCCCATGCATAACATATTAGACTTTACATACTGTAGGCCCATTTGTAGTTGGGTGGAGACTTTACATACATTAAGTATTGCAAGAGTGATACTTTATAGTTTGGTTTTGGACAACAAAGAATCCCCATAAGGCAAGGCCAATATGGTGGGATTTATCGCAACAATAACACGCCTAGTAGTAGCCCCAAAATACCTTCTTTTTTCATTTTTAATGTTGATAGAAAACATGGCAGTTTTGGGATAGCAGCAACCACCCCAAAGGGAGACACTAAGTATGTTGAAAATAGACCATGCAATGCATCAGCCCCAAGTGGTCAAAAATATATTCCATTAGAAGTGATTAAGGAAAGAAAAGCTAAGGGTTTATGTTTTGGATGTGGGGATAAATATGCACCTGATCATGCTTCTCAATGCCCTTATTACAAGACAGCCACTATCAAGTTTCATAGCATGTATGTCTTAAAGATTATGAACACGAGGATGAGGATCCAAATGCTTTGTATCCTATTCCCATGCTAAAAATATCAATTATGAGGAGAACCTTGGCCATGAGCAGTTCTTTGACTCCTTGGAAGGACTTCCCTTTGCCCCTGGTGGTTTTCTTCCTCATGAGATGGATGGGATTGATCATATGACACCCCCATATGATACTACTTCCATTTTCTCCATATTTGTGGATACATGGACAGACTCTAGAAGCCCAAGCACACTACCCATACAAGGAAACATAAATGGGAATATGCATTTATTCTTATTGATAGTGCAACATACATAGCTTTGTAAAAAAATAAGTCCTTGACCATTTGAGATGCTTTTCCATAGAATTACAATAGCCCCCTAAGGTGCAAGTGGCTAATGGGAATGAAGAAATTAACATTCACATATACTCTAAGGTACCATCAGCTTAGCCACAAATTATGAGGCAATTGTAAACTTGATTACACTTGATATGGAACCCATTGATGTCGTCTAACTAAAATAGTTGGGCAAAATTTCCATGGATTTCTCTCAGCTATACATGGAATTTGTGATGCATGGATATCTTATACACTCACAAGGGATCGGGGATAATGCAAAAATTCAACTGATTATAACAAAGCAATTGAAATGGGAGTTTAAGAGACACTCACAAATCGTTTTCTTGCATTTAAACAAGGATGTTTCAAAGGAATCCACTAATTTGACCAAGGATGCAACCTTGAGAGATCTTTTAGATGAATACAAGGACCTCTTTCAACCACCTATAGCTCTCCTACCAAAAAGGCAAGTGGATCATCCTATTGACTTAAAACCCCACTCAAAATTAGTCAATAAGCCACCTTATAGGTTCTCTAAGTGTTAGCATGAGGAAGTTGCAAAGCAAGTTGAAGAGCTCATTTTGAGATGGGGTTTATTGAGCCTAGCTCTTCCCCTTATGCATCTCCTATCTTATTGGTCAAGAAGAAGGATGGTTCCTTTAGGATGTGTATTGATTATCGTGACCTTAACAAGATTACAGTCAAGAATAGGTATCCACACCTAGAATTTATCACTTGTTACATGAGCTTAAGGGCATCCGCTACTTCATTAAGATCATCAGATATGCATGAGGGTAGGTGATGAAATCAAAACATCATTCAATACTGACCAAAGGTTGTATCACTTTCTTGCCATGCCATTTGGGGTAACAAATGCCCCTACCACTTTTAGAGTCTTATGAACAAGATTTTGCATCCCTTCCTTTTTCAAGTTGTGCTTATATTTTTTGACAGACAATTTTCAACTCCATGGGGACAAAATTGGCTCCATCTTTAGCTTATTACCCTTAGATTGATGGTCAAACAAAGCATCTCAAACAACGAGTGGCTTGAAACCTACTTTGAGACATTTTTGTCACAATGTCCAACATGTATGGGATTCATGGCTACACTTAGCTAAGTTTTCTTACAACAACTCCACTCATTCCACCATTGGAGTGTCCCCCCTTTGAGGCCTTGTACGGCTATCGAGTGCCCCTCCCTATAGTCATCTTAAGTGAAAATCTCAACCCACATGAGAAAGAGGAATTAGATTGCATGCAAGTTGCTTCAATAGTGCAAAGTGAACCTTAAAATGGCCCAAGACCACATGAAGCTCTATGTTGATGAAAGGAGGTGCTCTCTTGAGTTCAAGAAGGTGAGTTGGTACCTCACAAGGTTCCCAGGTCCTGATATGCCACACTCAAGGATGGCTCCTGCGATAAGTTGGAACATCACTATTATGGGCCATATAAGATAGTTAAGAAAGTGGGTGACTTGACATATTGCCTCCAACTCCCTCCCTTCACTAAGATCCATGATATCTTTCACGTGAGCCAGCTAAAACTATCCATTAGGACCCCAAAAGGCTATGTGGAGGAGTTTCTCCCCACGAATGAAGATGGACTTATTCAATACATTCTTGAAGTAATCGTTGGGCAGAGAGAAAAATAGCTTTGCACCTAATTGATTAGAGAGTACTTGATCAAATGGCAAGGTCTATCTCTCTTGAGGAAGCTTCTTGCAAACCAGCATCCATTTTGGAGAAATTTTCCAATCTCAAGGATGTTGTTTGGGCTAAAACACTTAACCACATTTGGCCTTATTTGCATTGCAAGCTGCTTCTTGACAACAAATTTTTTAACACCAGTTTTGATTTTGAAAAATTTTCAACCCAACCCCACCTATATAGACTGAAAGTATACTTCACAATCTCCACATTGACGCCTCAATCATCCTATTCAGAGCTTCCCACCCAAAGTTGTGACCATTTTTCTATAGCGGTCCTGTTTTGGACAACATGCTATCTACTCCATCCAGGGCCTTGATTTTCATGAAATGTGGATCGTCTTGTGTGTGGGCCCACTTATATAATGCCCCATACTCCCTATGCCTCTATAAGCCCCATTTCATATGGTACTTAGTTCCCTTTCTCAGCTCATTTTCCTTGCATTTCTATATAGAGTAGTACTCTACAGCCTCTTCCCCTCCCATTCTCCTTTGGTTTTTGGGGACAAAAGCCTTCTGAGTCAGGATGGATTATAATGAATGGGACATAGGAGAATTATAGGTAAAATACCTATCACACTAACATTATTTAAGGTGTAAAAGGGTTAGGTTAGTCATCATAAATTAATCAAGAAACTCTCTCTTTGCCTTCACAGCTTTCATGCTTCCTTCCTCTTCTTTCTCTCTCTCTTTCTATCTTTCTCTCTCTTCTTCTACTCTTTCTCCTCATCACTCTCTTTTTGGCACTTTATCTATCTTTAAAGAATAGAAAAAATTTAAACTAAATAATTGGATCTTAAAAATAATATAGTTTAAGACACGACTGCTTTCAGATTGTCCAATAGGAAGGCTAGATGTTGACATCCATATGGAGAATGAATCTTTTCTCTCAAATATTTGATTTTTTACTTTAAAAAGGGATAGTACGGGATTTAAAAAGGGGTAAATGAATAGTACACAAATTTTGAGTTTCTCTAACCTCATATTTTTCTCCTTTTTTGATAAAATTTTAATTTCACTTTATTTCTCTCATAAAATCAGTTTGATCTAAAAGTTTAGCAGTAGAATACCTTTCCTCTCTTCTCCATTCTAGTATATTTTTGTCTTCATTGAAGCTTTTTAGTAAGAGCAATTAAGATTTTAAGTGTTTTGCTTACCTCTCCATTTTCTTCTCCTTGAAACTCTTGAATGTGGACAAAACATAGATTCCCATCTCTCTTAGTGTTTTCTTTTGTTTGCTATTTTTTTAGTAGGATTTGATGCATTTTCTTACTATTATTATTATTTTAATAACATATGTTACTTTGGACAAGAGATCCATGTGCTCCTCTATGTGTATGTGTGTGTGTGTGTGTGTTGTTTCTCTTTTCTATTGTGTTTTCAATAGACCTTGATATTGGTTATAATTATTATTAATTTCTTGTAGAGTTTATTTGGAGCAAGAGGTAAAGGTACTGATCTCTCTCTCTCTCTCTCTCTCTATTTTCTTTGATGCTATCTTTTCAATATAACATAATGTTGATTCTAACCCTTGTTGTTGTTTTACTGCAAAGAGATCATTTTGGGTGAGTTTGCATAAGTGCTTATCTCTCTCTCCCTCTCTCTTTTTCTCTCTCTCTGTGTTTTTCACTTTTCTATATCTTTTAGTATACCTTCATGTAAATACTAACTCTTGCTATTGTCTTTTTATAGGGATCAATTTGGGCAAGATTGAATAGGTGCTCATTGCTTTCTCTCTCCCATTCACAAACATACTCTCTTTCTTTATCTCCGTGTTTTCCCTTTTTTGCTATCTTCATAGTAGGGTTTGATCCTAGTTCTACTTTTAAATCAATTGTTGTTATAGCACTTAATACAAGATAGAGAAAAAATTCTATAGCTCTAGGTTTTGATAAACAATGACTCAATATTATCTTCATCAAATCATTTTATATGTACTTTTTTTCAATTTTATAGTGCTTTTATTCATGCAACTATCTATGTATCTTTTGTTAAAAGGGATTCATCAATTGAACAATCTAGTTACAATTTCTCATGGCTATGATTTCAATAGGTTTTGATGATCATAAGTTTCAAATCTATTATTGTTATTGCAACCAATAGAGAAGTGTAGATGTTCTACCTTATAGGTAAACCTCGAAAAAGTTACTATATGTATATCCTCTACATCACATGTGTTCAAGGCCTATTTTTAAATATCCTTTTTTTGAATAAAAGGATTCATGCAACTATCTATGTTATTTTTGTTAAAAGGGATTCATCAATTGAACAATCTAGTCACAATTTCTCATGGCTATGATTTCAATAGGTTTTGATGATCATAAGTTTTAAATCTATTATCGTTATTGCAACCAATAGAGAAGTGTAGATATTCTACATTATAGGTAAACCTTGGGGAAGTTACCATATGTATATCCTCTACATCACATGCATTCAAAGCCTATTTTTAAATATCGTTTTTTTGAATAAAACGATTCATGCAACTATCTATGTAATTTTTTGTTAAAAGGGACTTATCAGTTGAACTATCTAGTCACAATTTCTTATGGCTATGATTTCAATAGGTTTTGATGATCATAAGTTTCAAATCTATTATTGTTATTGCAACCAATAGAGAAGTGTAGATGTTCTACCTTATAGGTAAACCTCGAGGAAGTTACTATATGTATATCCTCTACATCACATGCATTCAAAGCTTATTTTTAAATATTCTTTTTCTAAATAAAAGGATTCATGCAACTATCTATGTATTTTTTGTTAAAAGGGATTCATCAATTGAACAATCTATAGGTTTTGATGATCATTAGTTTCAAATCTATTATTGTTATTGCAACAAATAGAGAAGTGTAGATGTTCTACCTTATAGGTAAACCTCTGGGAAGTTACTATATGTATATCCTCTACATCACATGCGTTCAAGGCCTATTTTTCCTGAATAAAACATAACCCTTTTCTATTCAATCTCTAAATAACCTCTTTATATTACACCCTTTTGTATGTAAAAAAGGTATAAAAGTGATATTTTAAAAATACCTTATTTTGAACCCACATGATGCATACATATATTCATGAGTAACTTACCTGAGAGGTAAACTCACTCTTTTATATTGCAAGAACTCATGAATAATTAGTTATTTTGGTTGTTATTGAAATTATATGTTTCTATGACATGCAAGTATTATGGAAGATTTGGGTGAAGCACAAAATTCTTGATCAACTATTTTACCATGGTGAGTGATTCCTTCCTATTGGATGACATGGATCTACTAGAAGTCGAGGTTCAAAAATTCTTTCATTTATTGATCTTATATGTCCATTTGGATCTTCATCCCAATTTGCTATGATCCATGAAACTCTTGTATCATATCATCCATATAACACATAATGTGGTGAGTCACAGAATTTCTCAGATGTCAATCCAATGTGTCTATTAAAATTTGCATGTTATGTGGCTACCATTCTTGTATTGACTACTATTTAATGCTTATGTTTTTTTGCAATGTATTGAGTCATATCAGACTACTATTCATTATGATGTAAATTTTTAAAACAAAATTCTTTGAGTATTCTTGTACTACTCTTTCCATTCTATTTCATGTAAATGGTATGATTAAAGTGATGCCTTGAAACTAAATCCTTACTTTGTATCGATGTACATACCTATATGTATTTTGATATTAATATTTATGTTTTTTTACAAAAGTGTAAACATCTCTTAATGCCATGTGGATTTATACAATATATTGGTTAAACCTAAGATGCTTACTATTTAGAGCTTAACACATACTTTTGCACATCTATTTCCTAGGTTATAATGTGTGGGAGAAGAATAAACACTCTCTCAGTATATAATAGGAAATATGAAGAAGGGAATTGGATCACGGATATGTATAATGGATATATATGCGTGTGAAGTTTTGTTGCATTCTGATAAAGTTTTGGTATTTTTAAATTATATTGCACCAAAATTATGGATTGATTAATAATCAAAAAATAAATGTTGTGAATGCAAGCCCTTAGGAAGCTTGCACCACATAGACCATACAAATGTATCAAGATTAAAGTATGAAATGAGAAATGGCAAGTTTTCACATGTTTTTCCTATTGAAATTGGCAATGCTATTGTAAAACTAAAGCGAAAGTGCACATTGAAGTTGAGAGTGAAGGAAGAGAGCAAAAAGTTAATTCATATTTTTAGGTGAGTATAATAGTTTTGCACTGGGACATAGTTGTGTGTCCACTCATCAAGGAGAACACTATTCCAAAAAAGATAACATTACAAACTATATTCATTCCATTGGAATGAATGCATCTTTCATTTCATGGCTAACTTAAACCTAGCTATATTTCCTATATAGTAATAGATTTGAAATCTCAATGAATAAAATAGAAAGTGAGACCATTTTATATAGTGCTTAAACTTGAAGACTCATTCACATAGATATACTCTCTCTTTCTCTCTTAAATAATAAATTGTATTCATACTGCATACATTCTTCATCTTACTATCTTAGCTTTTTCTAAGCCAATTTACTACCTTCTCAAAGTCTTATTTCTAGCCACTTGACATGGTCTTCTTTGGCACTTTGAGGCATCATAATGTGCTCTTTTAGTGACATAAACTAATTTAATCATGTCTGTAGCCGATTCATCAACACATTCATTTTCTCTCTTTCACGAGAGATGAGCTTCATCCGCTACTATGATCCTTGCACAGACCAAACTCCAATACTTTACTTTTCCACAAAGTCTGACACATGCATCTCAAGGATATGCTACAAAGACACATATCATGCATGAGTTAAAAATGTGTACAATATTTTATACAAGTTATACACTTTTAAAATATTGACTTAGTATGCACCATTTAATGTGTCATAGAGATTTTGTCCCATGCTTCCACTATGTTTTCATACAAGCTATGCAATGCATCGATAAACTCTTGCTTATCTCTATTATCAAACACAATCTTTTAAAGCAAGGGAGTCAATTTATTGAGACTAATTCAAACCTTATCTTTGGCCAACCTTGTTTTACCACCATTACTTCAATCAAGAACCATATTATGCTTTTTTTTTCACCCATCATAATCTTGTGGTCTACGAACTGTGATATTTTATTTCTCATTGATGGGTGTTGAAAGAAACTTCCTAGCCTTTGCTCCTCCAAAGCAAGGCTTTTTTGGAAAGTTACCATTTTTTCTTGATCTCTTCTGATCTTTTTTAATAGTTACTTGATACTTGTGTAGCCCAATTTCCAATAGTATTCAATCCACATTCTTATACATTGCAATGGCTTCTTTTTCTAGTTGCATTTTATATGCAAAGTAAACTACCTCATAAACAATTTTCTCCATGATTCTGACAAAATCATGCAATGAAAAAATATGAACATGATCCAATGGAATTTTGAAGATGGGCTTTTGAGTGGGATTTTCTTTATTATGTATTAGTGCAACAGTTGTTACCCTTTGCCAGTTCTTCTTCCCATCCTTTCCTTTCACTCTCTCTATTAAGAAATATAGGCATGGATAATTTGCATTTGCACCATTGAAGGCATAAGACATGCATTTTAAAGTTTTTAAGTCTCTTACAAGATGCTATTCCATCAAGTATTGACCAAACCCTTCAATTGAGAGTATCTCGCTATATTCATGAGAGAATGGATGATGTTTGGAATGCTCGTGTATATAAAGAAGTGCTTTAGTACCTCAAATGTTTCCCTACAAACCTCAAATTAGTGAGTCTCCACACATGATGCTCTGATTGAACACTAAGGTTCCATGGATTGCTCTTATCGAATTATAAAGCTATTCATCAAAGTTACACTAACTCTTTCAAGTTTTACTCCTTTGATGATCTCACTTTCATCTAATTTTATGAAAAACTATAGTTTATCATTACAATTTTCAACTAACATATTGTAGTACATTATCATTTCCATTTGCACCTTGTATAATTCCAAATAATAATTGGTGAGTTTGGTAACCTTCACCTCATATGCATTTTTTGTCTCAACATTTAGTTTTTCCACACCTTCAATATGCACAGGATCACTTATTAGCTCCAAAACCTTTGCATTAAGTTGTCATTGAGCATCTATTAACTTTAAGGGTCTAGGAAGAGGCATGATTTTATTTTTCTTCAACACGTGACCAAACCTAGCATTCAAACCCTTGAATATTTTTAGTTAGTCACTATACTAATATCGGCCCTATCACAAATGGATTGTGTAGTACATGACCAAACCTAGCCTTCAAACCCTTGAATATTTTTGAGTAAGTCAGTGTACTAATACCGGCCCTATCACAAGTGGATTCTACATTCACAGTTGAGATATATCTTTCAAGGCGGACTCAATCACCTTCTCCTTCAAAACCTTTAACTTTGGATTGCTCAAAGTATTTTTTAATGTACTTTCCTTTACTAATCTTCTAACAGATGATCCAATATTACCCTCACCTAGGTTCTCATTCCAAGCTTCCTTGCATGCTTTAATATGTTGCTTCCACTAACCGGTATTCGCAATTAACTCATTGATTGGCTTCTTCTTTTGTTTGTGCTCCTGTGTTATGTTGCTTTTGATCTTTTTAAGGTCATTCAATTGTGCCTTTGCCTCCTTCTATGAGATACAAATGTCATGTATAGTGTCCTACATTGTCACAATTTGATTATTTTATTGAAGTATAGTCTCATTCAACTGCATCACTTGATGTATGAGCTCTTGTATATGAAGTTGATGTGTAGTGATAACATCAAGAAATTTTTTAATGGTTGCTTGGCAGGTTGTAAACACTTTGAATGCCTGATTAGTGAGCAACTTAGTGTAGCCAAGCAACCCATTATTACCCTCACACACATACTTCAAAAAATCTGGGATTCCGAGGAAAGTTTGAGGTTTACTGGTTAGGAAATCGATTGGATAGATTCTCCCATTGATCAATGAGTCCATGTGCTTCAATGCCATCTACTCGTAACTCTATAAAATCAATGGGTTATCATTGGTACATTGGGTCCTTTCAAAAAATTGGGCATATTTGGCCTCTACTATAATATGCAACTCCTTCTTTGCTATATACATTTTACTAATTGCTTGTGCCCTATTTGCAGGTATGTGAATTGATTACACAAAAATACTAATGAGAATATGAGGTTTAGTAATTAGAGAGTTGGATTGGAGACAAGCCAAATGATAAACTTATATGTTAATAGGAATAGGCCTATTGAGTTTATAGTGGTAAACTACAGAGGTACAGGTAGAGACACTAAGATAGATATATAAAGACATTAATGGAAATAGTTGGTTTGGTATCTATATGGAGATAAGTTGGAGGGGATACATAGAGATATTAACAAAAATGGAGAGCCAAGCTCGGTTGTCTCTCAAGAGATAGAGTAGAGATGCACAGAGAGGCACACAAAGGTATCAAGGGGAAGGAGGTAGCTTAGTGCAATGAGGACGGATAGATAAACAGACATAGATAGGTTGCGTACAACTGGTTATAAATTAGTGATTCTGAGAGAGAAAGAGAGGTGTAAGTAGTCCTCTATGTTAATAAAGTTGCATCACAGAGAAAATGTCACAATAGAGCCATGAAAGAGTAAAGAAGTGGGAAAAAATGGCTCAAAGAGTAGGGATATCCAAGAGTTATCGTATTTTAGAAAATTTAAATTTATCTCCAAAAACATATCAAAAAAATAAAATTTGACCAATAAGTTTTTTTGAAACCAAAAGCTATGATATAAATATCCCCAAAATATATTTAAAAGAACTTTCAATTTTTTTTTCTTATTATTGATTGAAATATCAATTACTTCATGTCTACTAATCATTTTGCATTGAAAACCAAGGGCCGCACTCTTGTAACTAACTCCTTTTTTAATATAAAATTTGGTTGAAAAAGGGCTCTTAGTGAATGAGGAGAGAGAATGAATTTGAGCAAATCCTTTGTGGATAATATAAAAAAGGCAAAATGAGATTGCAAAAGTGGAGAGAAAAGAAGATTGTTTTACTATGTTTCTCCACTTTTCCTTGTTTTAAGGAGGAGAGAGGGGGGAGGGGGGACTAAAAGGCCCATTTATAATATCACTTTTTTCCTAGTGCTTGATTTTGTTAGCATATAGCTTGTGCATTCTCAATGTTTAAATAACATTTTAAGCATAATTTTGAATTGTCCCTCATGGTCACTTCTTCTTTAGAATAGATGAGGATGTCACTAAAGAAGATGAGGATGAATTCGTCAAGGTAAGGCCTAAAAATATCTTGCACTAGCTTGTTAAAAGTAGTTGAGATACTAGTCAAATCAAAGGACATCATGTCAAGAATAAACTCATAAATCATGTATCTTATATTGAAGGTGGTCAATATGTGAAATATCTTCTTCTTTTATCCTTATTTGGTAATATCCTAACCTTAGATGAATTTACTCATTTTGGATAATCACCTACTTCAACTCACAGTAATCTATGTAAAGATGAAGATTATTGTCCTTCTTTTTCTAGAATAAGGTCAAAGCTTTGCAAGCAAGTAAATTACTTGGATGAATGTACCCTTGATCTAACAAGTGGTTGAGTTGTTCCTTTAAACTCAATGCCCTCACCAATTGATGTTTGATAAGGATGTTTTGCCATAGGCCCAATTCCTTGTACAAGCTTGATTTCATGATCAAATTCTCTCTTAGAAGGAAGTTCAGTAAACTTTGCATGAAAGACAACTATATACTCCTTCATCCAATAATGTTTTTTTTCTAATCCTATGTGTTGATTAATCCTATTGAGCTTAATTAAATAGATGTGTTATCCTCTCATTAGACTTGTGCAATGCATGAGGCTTTAGCTAACTAAAATTTTGGCTTACCAACTTCATCCTATGTAGTTACTTGATTTTCCTTCAAATTTTGAAAGAGATTTGGCCTTTCTTGCAATGGATGTAGGCATCACTAGGGATTAAGCAATCCATTCCTAGCATGTACTCATAGGCACCCAAATGCATGACATGGAGCCTTATACCTACATTGAATTCCACCTTTCTATTCTGTTGTGCATATATGAGTCTCTTTTCATTATCTAGTTACACTAAAAGTTTGGATATAGGTGCAATTTCTAGTGGCTAGCTTCTTTGCAGATTTTAGTGAAATGAAAAAATGAGTGCTTCTACAATCTACTAGAGCATTCAAGGATTTATCTTATTTGAATCATTAAAAACCAGCAATTTGGTCCTCTCTTATTGACGGCAACATGTATCCTTCCTCTTTCTATTTCAGCTTCCATCATGGGTTCTTCCTCTTCTTCTTGTTCTCTAAGTGGCTATGGAAACATTTTCTTCTCTCTTAGCCAATGTCCCTCTATTCTACCCATGGAACTACCCTTTCCAAAAGGTTTGATTTGGCTTTAAGCATTTCCTTGGCTCATTGCAATGGTAGCACCTTTGAGTATCATTTCTCCTAATTATTAATATAAATTTTCATGCTATGTTGGCCTTGGCTTTCTTCCTTGGGCCACCATGTTGTTGGACCTAGGCTCTTCTAATAAAGACATGTGATCTCTTATTTGGAGGACCTTGCCCCCAATATCATTCACCCTTAGATTTTCATTGGATGTCCTAGTAGAGGGTTTTTGCCTGTAGCAATGCATCTTGAATATTTGAGGGTTGCATCACTTCTAGTTGAGTGTCCAATGGAAGATTCAAACATTGGTAGAACTTGGTTGAATAGTGTCCACAGGTTGGGTGCATACTTCTTGAGCATTACAAATCGAGAATAGTAGGCTTCTAAGCTTAAACCCACCTGACATAAAGTGAAGAACTCATCATTTTCATATTATAGTAAGATAGTGATAGGTATCTTCTATGCACAACTTCTTTTAACCAATCCCATATGGTGCCTTCCCCTGTTAACTTGAGTGGCCACCCAGGCCTAATTTGAAGCACTAGTTCTAACAATGAGGAAATTTTTCTCCATTGTCTCAATCCATACCTTAATGTCTGTTTCTACATCTTTTTCCTTGCTACATCAAACTTAGGTGCCTTGACTGGTTTAAGGGAAAGATTCTTCTCTTGGACCTCAATAGGATAAGGGGTAAGCATAGCACCCTAGATTACAACATAGAGTAGTTAATTTTTGAATTCATCCAAGTTCCATATAACTTTTGTACATTTACAATATAAGACTCAAAGAAGCATTAATCTTCCACAAATGAAAGGAAAAATAAAGTCATCATTATTCATGATTGCAATAGCCAAAAGGTGATACATCAATAGGGATTTTTTATTTACAAGACTTATCCATGGAGCTTAGTTACATTTATGGTTTTATAAACTAGAATCATATTCTTCATAGAATTCTTTGATAGACCACAAAAACACAAGATAATACACCACTTTGTCATCAGATAATATTCTTCTTCAAAGCTTCCATAGCTTTCTCTCACAATCTCTCATATGTAGATACATTGTTTCGCATAGAATTGGCTCTCTCTCTCTCTCTCTCTCTCTCTAGTACATCATATCCTAACTACAATACTCAATAATCACTCACAATAACCCTTTTTTGGTCGTGGATACTCCTCCCAAGGGGTGCATTATCTTGATATGAAAGGTCACTAGAGCCACTATAGTGACTCTTCATACATCACTACTATCACTTCACTCCAGTCTTCTCTTAAGTCTTCAATAGCTACTTCATCCACTTCCTTAATCTCTTTTGAACTTACATTCACCTCTTTCCAAGGCTAGAAAACTTTCCCAAAGTCACACATACATTCCACATAACACTTACAGAGGCATACAAAATAGAATAGAACAAGAATAGAAGCTATACAAAAGCTCAACAAAGGGTTACAAAAGGTCAAGAGAAAGTGTCTAGCTCAACTAAAAGCAATCAAAATCATCAAAAACCATTCAATGAGCTTTCAAACAACCTGAAACTTCATCAATCATTACTCCATCCTTCATACAAAAAAAAAAACGAAACAAAACAAAAGCTATTAGAACCAAACATAACCTCAACAAAACAGAGCCTCATATCTTTATTGAAAAACATCATGAGATTATCAAAACCATTCCACCCTATCCAAAACTCTCTCAAAACACTTCCAAAGCAATCCATCATCATATAAAATCAACCGTTCAACCAACAAAAACAACAAAAATCAACCAAAAAATCAGGTCATTTCAACTCTCAACACTAGAGACGACTCAGTGAAAATATATGTAGTATTATACTTAGAATAAATGCCAGGGGACCTTATTTATAGTAATTGTTACTATGAGAGTAGCCTAGAATAGTGACACACTCAGCCTAGAATAGTGCCATGCTCAATTGTCATAACTTGGCTTACTTGTACACACATGTAGTGGTTCTATCAAATCCGTCGTCTAGCTATATGGAAGATAAGATTTAATTTGTATTCTTCAAAATTAAAAAGTTAAAAATATGAAGATTTTTCATCCATTTACTTTGCTTGAGGTTGTTTTAGATATAGGCAAGGTGATCGATAGTAAAATGAGATAGAATACATTGATCTTTATCTAGTGGCATTCCCATTACAAAGGAGAAGGATTATAGATATTCTCTAGGATCCACACACATTGATCTCTCTGATTAAAATCTAGAGAATATATGGTAGATTTGAATATTTTCTCTAGCTTTTGATTAGATTTTTACTAGGAAATACTACTAGGCTTCATCATTCTAAACAATCCATATTGATTAGTAATAAGCCATTTTACACAATAGATTATCAACTTAATTGTAATTTATACACATTTGCAAACAATGATTTCTAAGTTCCATAACTACAATAAACTTTTGCTCTAATATGAGTGTGATGTGCCTACTTTATGATTCTTTGGCTACATGCTTTTAATAGTCTATTAAGAGATATGCCTAGGTGACTTCATTTTAAACTTGCATAGAATATCTGGAATCTATGGCCTAGGGTCACTTCACTCTATCCTCACCATAAAAAGATTCACTCTATTTCCATGAGGATCAACCTAAAGCAAGGGTTGCTAATTGACTTCTAAGATCATCCAATAAGTGTCTAACATTAGTTATGGATAGTTTCTTACGAGAAACAACCTAAATAAAAGTAGATCTATATCACACTTGGTTTAAAGAGAGTGAGAAACAAGGGGAAGCTAGATGCATTGACCCCTTTACCCATAGTGTAAACTCTCACCCTGGCCCCCTAAAACAACACAAGGTCAGGATCTATGATGAAATAATCTAAGATAATCAACATTTGGGTCTTCTTAAATTTTCCTAATCTAGGGTGTTCTTGAGATAAATCTTGTCGACTAATCGATACTATCCTATCATACAATGAATTTGTCAAAACTTTAGTGTGTCACTTTTCATTTTAAGCATATTTCTAAGCAAGAGATATCTCAAACTTGATAAGCTTTGCTTAGTTATCTAATAATCTACCATATTTAAATTTGTACAAAAAAGTAGCCTTCTAATTAACTTGTTAAGAACTGGAATCATAAACATAATTTAATCAAAAACACAAAAATAATATTTAAAAATATTTTTAAAATAAAATTTTTATTACAAGCTAGATAATCATTATCTTATTATATCAATTCAACAATCCATGTATTAGATTTTGCTTAAAGGTGAGAACCACCAATTTGCCCTCAAAAGAACTATCCAAGGCTCATAGGGGTTAGACTAATCCTAGTTTATCCAAGAAATTATGGATAGAGTTTTCCCTAGCTTCTTGGTGTCTCCTAGCCAACACCTAATCCCTACGAAGAGAAATCTTGCTTCTGACATCAATTGTAATATTCGGAGTAGACAAAATACATCCTTGGTGAAGACCTCTATAACTGGTTTTAGGGAGATCTAGTGCATATCCAAAGCTCAATCTATATTGGTATAATCTTAAATTAGAATACACAACTATCTAAGAAATATTTCTTAATGTACCAAGCAATCCTTGAATATAGTTTATGCATCATAATCCATTCTAGGTGCCATTCCCTCCAAATTGAGGTTTTCCTTGATGTGTCTAAGTTGCCATGAACTTAAGAAGACATCAACCTAATCTTGTGAAGAGATTTTAACTTTTGGATTACTTTGATATCATAAATTAAGTCGGGTTTCTCCCTTAGAGATATTTGATTCTCCTAAACTTAAAGGGTTAAGTTATAAGCATATTTATGGTCCCTTTGAACCATAGTTCTCTCTTTTGGATATAGAAGTTTAACTGCATGACTTGTTCAAGGGTATAGAAAGCCTCCTCAACAAGGATTTTTGAAGAAAATTCTTTATATGTATAGCTTCTTAATCTTTTATTGGATTCACCTACCTTGTTCATCCTTTGTCTTGAGCTTTATGGTAAGGATGATACATTACTAGTACAAGGAAATGACACCCCTTAGCTATGATGTACTTATTATCTTTAACTAATTTATCCTATGGCAAGACCTTAATGAAATGGATTCCTAAATGACATTCAAGGTTAGTTTGGTTAGGATTAACTATCCTCCACCACTTACTTAGATATCACTCAACTTAGCATTTCTACTTTCAAGAAGGATTGCAATATTAACCAAGTGTCCCCTTAAATCTAACTTTCTTTCAAGGAACTCAAGCTAAATTCATTTATTCATTAGCATGATGTAAAGAAAGAAATTATGATGAATTTTCTATCATAGAGCTACCTCTAGATTTCTTTCTTTATTCATTTACGTCCGATCATCATAAGTATGGAACTTATTCCAACTATCACAATAGATCATAGTATGCATAGACTAGTCTCATCATGGGAGGGAATACTCCTTTCCCTCCTAGGTAACTAATTAATGTTGCATGTTGAAGTCTCAAGTATCATAAGGATGCTCAAACTCTAATAGGTGCATTATATGATATGCCCAACCTTTCATGTATATAATATCAACTAGTATTTATTGTATTAAAAGTATTTTTTAAATGTAAAAGAGGGCATCTAAGCTTGATTTGATGCAATAGGGATATCGATTGCATACATTGCCTCTTGTTCAAATTCTACACTCCTGTAATGTCCCCATTACTTAGTTTATTTTAATAAATAATGTGCATATACATTCCAAAGAAAATTGATTTATGTTGCACATTTTTTTAAAAAAAATATGAAACTGGCTCTACTTATGAAGATAATTGTTATTATTAATAAGGTATTATATGCCAGTTCATGGAAGAAAGACTTGGGAAACCCTCCCAAGACTAGCTTATTAAAACTATGTTTGTAGTATAGAATAACAAATAGAAATAGCCTAGTGGATAGTCACTTGGCAGTTAAGTGCACTTGGGTGACGTTCTGGGAAGATTTTATTACAAGCTAGTGGGATCTTCTCACATGTAGCCAACAGTGCCAATGAAGCCTTCGTAGCCCGTTGCCAAGTATGACAAGACCAAGATGCCAAGGTCTATGCCTTGGTCACCGCCTTAGTTGCTGCTTTAGTCATGCGCCTTGGAGTGACGCCCGCCTGATCACATAGCCCGCAGTGCGTCCTTGCCCATATATTCGTCAACTTTTATCTTCACGCTACAAAAATGGAGCCCCTCCTTAACATCATCAATGACGTCGTCAAAAATGCTAAAAGAAAGTGTTCTCTCTTTTTTGTCGATGAAATCATCAAAAACTCTAAAAAATAGGTGCCCTCTCTTTTACCCTCCCCCCCTCCCCCTCATTACTATATAAACAGGGGTAGAGCATCATGTCAAGGATACACAACGATCCATGCTGAAGTCTCTCTATTGCTATTGATGCGACGAAGCTCTGCTGCAATCAACCAAGCCTCTCTTTCTCTCTCTCTCTCTCCACCCCTACGTAGAAGCGCTGCCCGATGAACCCATCAAGCTTCTTCCTTGGCTCCAAAGAGATGTCGAGGTGCTGAGTGAGATCACGCTTAGAGAGCTCCCCAACACGAGGAAATGACCACTGCTGCTATAAGAAATGCAACACGATGCTGAAGCACAAGTGGAAGTTAACCTCGAATCCATTTAAACCGAAGAACCAGCCATCCCACAACAAATAGAGGTTGCAGCCATAAATTGTAATAACGATGGATGGCCAAACGAAGATAATCAGGTTCATCACATAAGAAAATGATTACTTTTTAAGCTATTAATTCTAGAATTTTCTAATAAGGGATAAGCTAGTCCGTTACATAGATTACGATTAGTTAGAATGTACTTAAACTTACAAAAAAAACATGTAAGTATTATCAATTGCTTTTAGGAAGGAACATAGGAATTGATGGGCAGGATAGATTTCATGCATCCATTGACAAGTGTGTTAAAAATGTCTTATGGTTATGACTACTTTTGGATTTGTGAATGATGAATTATGGCTCTTATGATTCCGTGTTTGCACAGACAAATTGTGGATTATGGTGGTTTAGGGCGTTGGGGTCTCCAACAACCCAATGCTCCTTAATGCTCTGCGAAGTGTGGAAAACTTCACCTGTGGATGGGGGTCCTATGCTCATGAGGGAGGTATGTGTTTTTTATTTTGATCACTCGAGCACCTGAAAGGGCAAAGAGCCGAGTGGTAAGTGCCCCTATTATGTAGGACTGCTCCTAAGGCTTAAGGAAGCTTAGAGGAGCTCTGAGCAAATAAATTCCTTGTTGATCGCGGACGAAGTGTGATCACATACAACCCAATCCCGAGGGATTGAAAGGTCATGTCCTAGGATGTGGATGGTGTCTTTCTGCGGAAAGATGGTTTTGTACCACTCTCTTGTGGAGTGATCGTTCTGTATGCTACTATGAAACAAAGTATCTGATTTTTTGAATTGTTGTTATGTGCTAAAGATTGAGTCTAACAAACCCAATTTAACGGAGTAATAAAAGGAAGCTGATTTTATATGTCCAAATAGTGTGGTAGTATGCTTTGCTAATTAGAAAACTAAGCAAACCCCATCGAGGAAAGTGGGAGGCTTCAATCTTGATGATTGGACACCTATGGCTGGGTGGACCCGATAACATTAGATAGAGTTGATTAAATAGTGACCCTCCCAATATTGGTAGGATTAGTTACTAGGTTTAACATTGTTTTAGGGGGTAGGAGTTGAGATTTTACCTTATGGGTAGGGGGATCGAGTTACA
Source organism: Lygodium microphyllum (assembly GCF_053477565.2). Lineage (NCBI taxonomy): Eukaryota > Viridiplantae > Streptophyta > Polypodiopsida > Schizaeales > Lygodiaceae > Lygodium > Lygodium microphyllum. The sequence goes on along the minus strand of NC_141140.1, from coordinate 133,256,436 downwards.
CTCTCCCCTTCTCTCACTCTCTTTGAACCAAGTGCGGTGTTAACCTCACTCCTGCCTTTGATTGATTACAAAGTGGTCTTTCTTAGGTGGGCATTAGATTGTTACGGGTGACTTGTCCATGCTTCCCCTATGAAGTAGAACTGAGATTTCCAAGCTCAACTAAGTCCAAGGTTTTCCATGGGGAGACGGGATGGTGATGTCCATGGATATGAAATTCAGACGACTACGAGAGGACTCCTCTGGGTTTGTTGAAGGAGGCACCTCACAACTCCATTGCTTTAGGGCCATCACGGTACACAAATTCTTCTGATTTGTTATTTTTAGTGAGTTCACTAAATGTATACCCTCTATATCTATGTGTTCAAGGCCTATTCATCAATATTTTTATTTGTGAGTTTTCCTTGAATAAAACAAAACTCTTTCCTATTCAAGCTATAAATATTCCCTTTATATGACACCCTTCTCTATAAAAATTTTATAAAAATAGTATTTTTAAAATATCTTTTTTGAATCCACATAATAGACACATATATCTATGAGTGACTCCCCCTTTCCCTTGCTCCCTCCCCCTAGATTTTGCTCATTTTGGATCTTCATCAAACTTTTAAGGCTCATAGAGAAGGAAAAAGGACAAGAGAAGAAGGTGGTGTCTAGCTAGGAGAAAAGGATTATGCATAGTTTTGGTATGATAAGGGGGATAACTTGGCTAGGGGAAAAAGAATAGCCCTTTGAAGGCATATTAGAGTGATATAAAGGAGTAATATATGTGATTTTCTATGGCTTTGGAAGGTAGAAGCTGGACATACCATGATGATATTAAAGATAGAGGAATTGGACATGAAATGCAATGATAATAAAGATCGGCAAAGTACTTGGGAGACAAAGGACAAGTAGCTAATTGGGTAGGTGATGGCAATTTGCTTAAGGGGATGATGGGTGGGATGCAAGGAGGCTACTTGAGACTCTCTCTCTCTCTCTCTCTCTATATATATATATATATATATATATATAATCAATTGATTGTAAGATCTATGAGCTCATTATCTTCTCCTTGTCATGGTTGTGTTTGTGTAAGTGATCAATTTTCTTATATGTACAATGGAGATCCCCATTTGTTCTTTAGAACATTGAGGAACTAAATGTCCCATGTGATGTAACAACAATTAGAAGAGAGATAGATGTCCTTACTATCCAATTGAAGTATTGTTATTTCACTTGTAAATTTGCATAATGAAAAATTGGATTAAAAATGGGCCCTTAAAAATAAGATAGTTTAATATATGAGCCTTTTGGATTGTCCAATAGGAAAGTTAGATATCAACATCCATGGAGGGTGAATGTTCTCTCTCCAAATCTTGGGTCTTTGATTAAAAAGGAGGTAGCATGGGATTGAAAAAAGGGGTAAATGAGTAGTACACAAAAGTTGAGTTTCTCTCACCTTGTACTTTCCTTGCTTTTTTGGAAAATTTTTACTTTTTCTTTATTTTCTCACACAAAATCAATTTGACCCAAAAGTTTAGCACTAGACTACTTTTTCTCTCTTCTCCATTTTTGCAAATTTAAAAAAGTTTTTTTTGAAATTTGATGCACTGTATCCAATTAAATGAAAATTTGAAAAAACATCTAGGTAACTCAATGCATTGCATTCAGTTAGCTACAACATTTAATAAAATTTCAAGGAAAATTGACGTAATGCATCAAGTAGGAACAAAACTTGGTATAATATTTGTGTTAGATTGATGCATTATATCAAGTATACCAAAATACTAACATAATTTCCAAGAACCTTGCTGCACTAAATCATGTGAAACTAGATATTATAACATATCTTTATTCAAGCTTGATGCATTGTATCAAGTTTATCAAGTTATCTTTAAGAAGTTGAAAGTTTCTTAGAATATTGATGTAGTAAATCAAGTTCTCTATTTTCTTAGGAGAATTTCTTTCTTGAGTGATCAAACATGTTTATTATATTCACTATAACTTGATAAATTGCATCAAGTTGATCTACTTTTGTCAATCATTATTCTTAATCAAGTCATTACCTGAATAGAATGCTTATAAAATTCAATTATCTATACCTCTTACAACTCAATTTCTTGCTTGAATTTTTTTTGATAATTTATCATCGTAATAAAAAATAATTTTTAGAATATGTTAACACTAGCTAAAAAACAATTACATTGGCATTTTTTATTGTTGTTACAAGATTATTGCACTAGATTTGTGTGGGTTGGTCTTGCTCCTTCTACAGTGCTCCTCTAAGACGAATGAGGTATGTGTCTCTTCTTATAAATAAAAATTTTCCAACTTAGCAAGTTCTTAACCCTAGGGTACCTTTACATTGAGCCCTATGCCTAACCTAACCCTAACTCAAACCCTAGCATAATCCTAAACCTAATCCTTATCTCAACTACTCTCCTCATTTTTAGACCATCAAGCCTATTATTCCACTTTGCTATTGTCAGTGAGTTATAGTATTATTCTCAAGCATTTCCTCTAATCCTTGTACTAGAATCTCCACAATCTTTTCTCTTGTATGAATGGATACTTTGCCTTTTGATTCTTATGATAAATCTAATGCTCTATCTTTTGAATCCTTTGGCATGGAGATCTTATCAAGTGCATGCAACCCAACCTAGATTACAAAGAAAAATAATATGAATATTGTCAAAGAATAAGATTAGTTGTCCTTTGATTCATTTGATCTCAACACTTTGGAGGACATCAAAGGTTCCTTGAATGATGTAGAGGTGTAATCATCAAAGCATGTAGATCACTCATACTATCAACATTACAAATCATTTGAAGATGTTTCATGCATGCAAGAAGAATGTGGTGGTTAAACAATTATGTATTTTTGAAAGAAGAAAAATAATAATGGTATGGAGCATGCTAGGTTACTTGTAAGTAATATACAAATCAAGTATACGTTACAATGTGATTGTTGCCACCAGAAGAATTGGCATGCTACGTATGGTTATCAAAAATTGAAGGCACTTTGACGACATTATTTTTCTTTGATGTATAGTCTACAGGATGCTTTTCTTTAATCAATATTAATATCATAGGTATATGGAAAGCTTGAGTATTATTTTTATAGCACAATGGTTTGCATAACAACATTTAAAATAAGCTTGATAGTCATTTTCATATCATTTTTTCAAAAGATTGACTCAAGAAGTGTGATTTTGAATAATGACATGAAAAAATTGTGGTTATTTAGGAAATCTTTGAAAATATTCTAAATGTTTATCCTAAGATGAAATATTTTCCAAAAGTTTTACAAGTGTGTTTTAAGCTTCTCTAATGGTAATTTGATTTAATATATTTAATATAAATAATAATAAAATGTTAGATATAAGATTTTTTTATTTTGAATCAAAATACGGTTTCTTTATAGAAAAGTAGACTATATTCTTTATATGGCCTATTTCTAGAGAGATTTCCTAGCTTGTTTCAATGAAAGCAACAAGATCATGCATAAAACTAGAGTTGGATACTGGAATTCAAAGTTTTAAAAGTGGTTTTGGACTTTAGCATGTTCTGGATGCGATTGTAAAAACATCATAATTTAACATGTAAAAATATCAATAGCTACTGTAGTAAGCTTTAGGAGACCTCTTCATACACACAACTTTTTATTTTGATTGATTTTTATACTTTCTTTGCAAGTAGGCATAAGATATGAATGTAGAGAACTATGTAGATTGATATTCCAAAATGGAGGATGGCAAACCATAGGTTTTGTCATGGTGGGGAAGGTTGTGCCCCATTGTGTATTTTTGTTGTTCTTTCTAAATTAGTTAACTTATGTAATATATGTTATGCTTTATAAGGCTATTTGCATCTAATATTTGAGATGCTAGTTTTGCCACATCATGGTCCACTTTGTAATGTATTGTATGGAGAAATATATTTGTTGCTCATTTGTTATAAATGACACTTGAAGTTCAAGCTTTTACATTCACGCTCTGCATTATTGTGATATTTAAAAACATGGTCAACACTTCAATTGATTATTCTCACTACTTGCATTAGTGCAGATGACTTCTCAACTAGTTAACTTGATAATTTCAAACTACTTAATTGCCTCATGAGAGTGCCCACAACACAAAAGTAGTCACTTAATTTCTTAAGCAAGTTCATCCATTAGTGTCATATTGACCAAGTTGCTCTAGTTATAGTTAGTACTTGCACAAAGTTATATTTATTGCATGGAGAAGTGTATTTATTATGTCTTGGGACTATTTGAAGTTTGAGTCTTTCAATTCAAATATTATACTTTCTATTATTGCTATCTTTAAAAACATAGTCCACCCTTCAATTAATTATTCTCATTACTTAAAGTTAGATACAACTAAATTAAACCTACATATTAAGAGCCATGACATGTGCCACACTCTAGTTTTCAAGACTACATAACTCTTTCGAAGGAATTTTACCCTTTGGAGAAGGAATGGAAATATTCTACTCTTCAAGAGAAGAGTTGTACCCAAGGTTTGAATTTACACACTATATACATAGCCACATGCTCAAATCACTTGAGCTAGAACCCCATTGGGGGTACTTTATTACATTTATAACTATTATTAGAATATTATTGTTGTGAACCCAAGATTTGAACTCACACACTCATATAGACATCCACATGCTCAAACCACTTGAGCTACAACCCCTGTGACAATAAAATAATTTACTATTGTTAAATTTAGTATTATTTTTAAGTTACCCAAGGTTTGAACTCACACACACCGAGGCTCAAACCACTTGAGCCACAACCCATAAGTTTATTATTAATACCTTGCTAGATCTAAAGCGAAAGATCTATTTTCACTTCCTGCCTCCTTGCTCGGAATCCTCTCTCTCTCTCTCTCTCTCTCTCTCTCTCTCTCTCTCTCTCTCTCGGTGGGTGCCTTGTAATGTTTTGATTCTTGTAGCGAGGCTGAGAAGGAACGTTTCCAGAAACAGCCAAAAGGTTGACAAACTGACAATCAACTTAAGACATGATCATAAAGCATGAGGTGTAAGCCAAGGCGCCGCCCACAAACGAGTTTCCCAATCTGATCTCCGAGAAACTGATCGGGCATGGATCTCTGTCACGTCCCTCTACAATCTAGAAGCATGATCTGCCTTTCCGATTGTGTTTCCTATCCAGAGCTTTCTCACGATCTTCCTGTCCAATCGTATTTCCTAATCAGCTCACCAGCCTGATCTTCCTGTTACACTAGTCGAGCTTTTGAGTCCAGGACCGGCGTCTCTCTCTCTCTCTCTCTCTCAGGAAGCAGGTTTTCTCCTCGACCAAAGTTCAGCGCCATCGAACCTGAGCATGACTCCGGCTACTGTGATGCCAGCACTAGGAGAGATGTTTGGCAGTATCGAGGGGATTAGAAGAGCGAGTCCGATGGGGTATTTCGTGATGGTCTTCTGCATGACAGTTGGGGTGATGCTGGTGATATGGAAGGTGATGAGAGGGTGGGAGGAGAGGGGGATGAAGCTACCGCCGGGGCCGGCAGGTCAGGTACCGATCCTGGGGCACTGGCTGAGGGTCGGGGATCAGATAACGGGGCGGAGAATGGCGAAGCTGGCGGAGAGGTACGGGGAGGTGACGATGCTGAGGATGGGGAGACGGAGGCTGGTGCTGGTGAGCTCGGAGAGGGCGGCTCGGGAGGTGCTGCAGGCCAAGGGGGTGGAGTTCGGGTCCCGAGCCTCCAATGTAGTGTTCGACGTGTTCACAGGCTCGGGGCAGGACCTGGCCTTTGCGGAGTACGGGCCCCACTGGCGCCGTGCCCGCCGCCTCGTCACCATACCCTTCCTGACCGCCAAAGTCATCCGGCGGTGGGGCCCGGCCTGGGCCCAGGAGATCGACCTCCTCCTAGCCTCCCTCTCCGCCCACCCTGACGCCAATCCGGCCTCGACGCGTGGCGTCCCCCTCCGCGACAGCCTCCACTTCCTCATCTACAACGTGATGTATGGAGTTGGTTTCGGGCGCCGCTTCGAGAGCCCGGCCGATCCCTTGTACCGGGAGCTGAAGCGGCTGAATGACGAGCGAGGCCGGCTCGTCCAGAACCTTGACTATAACTACGCCGACTTCCATGCCTTCCTCCTCCCGCTCCTCAGCCGCTACCTCCACACGTGCCGCCAGGTGAAGGTGGCTCGGGAGAAGATGTTCAGACACTTCATAGCCGAGCGCATTACGTAAGAGATTCTCTCTCTCTCTCTCTCTCTCTCTCTATATATATATATATATATCTATATCGTGTCTCAAACTCCAACACAAGATTGCCCTTTCTTCTTTGTAGGAACTTGAAGAATGTTTCCGAATCCTCAGAAACTGGAGAGACATTTGGAATTGATCATTTGTTGGCGTCCATTACGAGCGGTGAGATGAAAGAAGAGCATGTCCTCTACATCCTTGAAAATTTGAATTCAGCAGGTAATAATTCTACATGATTATCTATCGTTGGTCAAAGGACATTATTTTGCACAAACTATAAGTTGCTTGAACCATACAAACTACAATACCATACTTCTATGCTGTAAATGCATCTTGTCTAATTCAATGCTCTTGAATCTTACTCTAGGCATACCTACAATGGCATCTACGTTAGAATGGGCAGTTGCTGAGCTAGTCAACAACCCATCCATTCAAGAGAAGGTGCATGAAGAAGTGGTTCGCACAGTAGGACTAGAAGGAGACCTTACGGAGAGTGATTGCAACAAGTTACCATATTTACAAGCAGTACTAAAGGAGACCTTGAGGTTTCACACCACTGTGCCTTTGATAGTACCACGTCTCAATTTGAAGCCAGAGAAGATACAAGGTTATGATATACCTGCAAGAAGCAAAATCATATTGAATGCATGGTGGCTAGCCAATAATCCAATGTATTGGAATACTCCCGAAAAGTTCAACCCTGATAGGTTCCTATGTGAAGAACAAGGAGTGGAAGTGAATGGAAATAGCTTCAAGTTTTTACCATTTGGATCAGGAAGAAGACAATGCCCAGGAATTAGTATGGCTCTACCACTCATGCTACTAACGATAGGAAAACTCATTCAAAAGTATCAACTTTTGTCTCCACCATCAATCTCCATAGGTGGGAAACTTGATCTTACTGAAGAGCATGGCCAATTTCTAAATATGATGGCAATTGCTCCAAGGATCCTAATGAAAAAGCGTCAATAGAAAATGTATCCATGTAAGGTTTTCCATACCATATGATTATGTTAAATATGTATTAAAAACATATGTACTCAATTTGCTTTATAGTACTCCATTCTATGGTTTTGTACATGAAAGTTCATATGAGCACAAAAAAGTTTTTCATTCCTTGATTATTGTAAAATTAGTCATCTAATTTGGAGCCTTTCTCTACTCACAAAATTTTGTGAATGGAATCTGATGAGCATGCAAGGTTTAGATTCCAAGAAATGAGAATGCTAGTTAATTCTAAACCTTTCTTATACTCACATAGTAATATCTATAATATATTATTATTTTAGTTGTGGCTCACGAACCTCCAGATCCCTCCTCAAATATGAAATACAAACCTCCAAAAATTCAAATTAAAGTGAAGGGGAGTTATGAGCTTTGGCTTTCCCTCTTTTCCCCTCTAACATGACACAACGCATCCCTCCTCAAATATGCAACATAACTCAAACCTCTAAAAATTCAAGTTAAAGTGAAGGGGAGTTATGAGTTTTTGTCTTTCCCTCCTTCCCCCTTTAACATGAAATGACACACGGCTATTGTCCTCTCCCTCCTCTCACCATCATTCTAGTATCTCTACCTCTCCCACCCAATCCACCCTCCCCCTCTCTCTCTCTCTCTCTCTCTCTCTCTCTCTCTCTCTCTCTCTCTCTCTCTAGGCAGGCATAACATAATAAGCACAACAATGCATGGGATGGTATGGTGAGTAGTATGGCACGAGAGCTGGGGGAGCAAGATGTGTGGTGCTAGCAATGGTGGTGGGGCAACTATGGGCATCAATAGCATGAGAGGATAGCGGTAGGGAAAGATGCCTCTCTCTATATATATATACGTGCGTGCGTGCGCGTGCGCGTGCGCGTGCGTGCACGCGTTTGAGAATAGGCCATAGGGCATGTTGGATCAGATGTTTACATTGGCAGCATAATTTAACAATGTGCAAGAAAATTGGTGATGGATGGTGCGATTATCAACATGTTGGTCTTCACCATGCTTGCTTGCATCATCTCTTGAACCAACATTAATAATGACCTCATGGGTATCTCCTTCCACCACATTGGCAGCATGATGAGAGAAATGAGGTAGGAAAAAGGAGTGGCAGCTAGCCATTAATATGGCAAGAGGGAGGAACAAGGAGTGACAATTCCAATGCCCCACATAGGAGCCGACCACAATGGTGAGTAGGATGCGAGGGTAATACATTCATTGCACGTGAAGTGCATAAGGAACGTTAGATGTTTTTAGCTTTAAAATGATCTCAAATTATATATATCTTTCACAACATCCAATGTGGAATGACTCATTTGAAACTTGTGAGCACACTATAAACTAGATCCCAAGGCCCTTACTTAGGGGATGTATCTATAAATTGTTGGGGAAAAGGACAAGGTAGGTAGGAACCCCTTGCATAGGTACACACTGTATAGTCATATATAATAGATGATAACAAATTATATAATAAGGATATCATTCATTTTGTAACTACATAACTCTCTTGTGTTCTTTTCTTTCTTGATTCTCTTGCACTCCATAGCTTCATCTCACCATTGTTTCACTCTCAATTATATCAAAGTAGTGTTCAATGTTTGCGGGAGCTTGTGCTTAAAGCCAAGGAGTGTAAGGAGTGAAGCTTCTTGTGAAGGTAGAGGATTTGATCTTTTTCTTTGATATTGGTGCTTATTATCCACACACTAATAGAGGTACTATTCTCATAGTTGGGACCTAAATATGAGTCAAGTCTGTGCTTGATCCATTAAGGCTTGATTTGAGGCTACAAGAGCCCACTTTGGCAGTAATTTGTAAACAATTTGTGAATGGGTTTGGAACAAAACATCTTGGCTTTGGATGCTCAAAAAGAGATCTTAATAGATGTTTTTTGATGCATGCAAGTACAAGGGTTGCTTAAGCACATGGATAGCTTGTTTTTAAAAAGCAAGGGTTTGCTGGGAATTAGCACATGGCTTGCTTAAGCTCATGCTCTTCTAGTGTGCATAAACATAGAAATAGAAAGAGAGAGAGAAAGTGAGTGAGTGAGTGAGAGAGAGAGAGAGAGTTGATGATTTACCAAGAGTGATATTTATGGGCTATGTTGGTGATCCAAATGCTCTTAGAGGTGGTTGTGTTAAAACAGCCTGTGTGGATGCATTTCCATCAATCACACTACTCCACATGTTTTTTCATTATCTACAAGCTACATGGCTTTCATTTTATCATAAAAACCTTTCCATAAGGTTCAAACAATAGTCGATAGTGACTAATTAGCATTGGGAGGATCTTGGATTATTCCCGGCTTTGTATTGTATATATATTTTGATGAATTTATTATCTTAGAGGATTTTCTATGCTATTTTATGCTCACTTTGCAAAGATTAAATTTGACTTGCAAAGATAGTTTGCATGTACTTGGTCTCTATTTTGATGACTATTTTATGCTTAGAAGATAATCTTAATACTTGGGATAGCTTGCAGAAAATCCATATGCATTTGGAAGTGCTAAATTATCATTTTTACATTGGATATATATTGATTTTATATTTGGGTAGCTATTGTCTAGCTTTACGGGATACTCCATTTATATTCTGTTTGTCTATTTTGAGCTTGCAGTTGAGTAAATCTTGTTATTTTTAGAGTGAAATCATTTGTCATTATGACTTCATCGAGTCTAGAGAATGCATTTCACTGCAAGATACAAGCCTTATACCGACGTTCAAAGCGACGAAAATGTTCATAAAGAAAATTTCCCCCGTCGTCGCAAAAAATGTCGGTATTAGCAACGCCATAGAACAATCGCTATCAATGTCGCTATATGCGATGCGTGTAGTAAATTTGCAATGCTAATAGCGACAGTAACAGGGAAAAAAAATTATGGCTGGATAGCAAGCTGCCCTACCACAAATAGCACTATGTGCTTTATTTGGGCCATACAAAAGAGTTTCAGTAATGTGTACAATGCTCGTTTGAATGAAGACAAAGTGTACTTGAATCCATAATACTTATACATAAAATAAATACAAGATCACATAATGAAAGTGACGGTACAATCATGGCAAGATACACAGGATGATAATAACATAGTGCATAGAAAATGCCTACATAAATCACATAATCGAAAAAGAAGAGCATGTGCACTGCACGGATCCAAGGGCGAGCTATAGATTCTCATCATCCGAAAGCTCGTCCCACCGCAAAAGGAGCATCGAATGGACTTTGCAAAAAAAGAAACAACTACACATTAGTCCACCATACAATAATGCATTTTAATTAAAATTAGTAACTACGAACAAGAAAGATAAGTGACTTATAGGGCTGCCGCGTCCATACAATCGGTCAATCAATGCAGTGAGATCGTGTCTCTCTGCATATCGAGTCTCTAGGTTGGTGGGATCGCGGTTTGTAATGGAGTGCTGGAAAGAAAACAAAATACAACTGTTAGAAACACGATTGCAAAAAAATAAGCAAGTAGAACCAAAGAAAAACTTACAAAGTCCTCTAGATAAGTCTTGTGGCTGTCACTCCCAAGATGATGGACCACTCCTGTCTCTAGTCGTGCCCTCACCGTCTCACGCTGCTGTCTCCATCTCTAAATCGAGCCATCTGATTTGGAGACATATGTGTGAAGATCTCCTGTAGCTCCTCGTCGCTCATCCCTCGACTCATCATGCTAATCTAAATATCCACAAAGGTCACCTGCACAGACAAAAAATGATGTTAGCATAATCAATATAAATCAAGCAAAGCACGATAATATAAATCTTTTAAAAATGATCTTACTTAAAAACGCATATCTTATATACCCTTATAAGCGATTCGTCAATGAATTAAGTAGGTGGATGCTCCAAGTATGAAGTACCCTATGGTTCCATGTCAATCTCCTGACACAACTCCGCATACACTAGAAGGTCGATAGACAGGTCACCACAAAAGGATCAGTCCACCTCGTTCTCAAAGAATTCTTGCAATCCTGTATTTCCATCATTGTTACCCAATTCTGGCTCCTCTACATACTCCAAGCTTTCGACGGCCTCCACCCCTTGCAATATCGACCCCTCTATTTGCATATTGTCCTCATCTACGGTGGGAACATTGCTTTGATCATATACTCTTGCACTTCGGGGAGCTGAAGGTATAACATACCACCATCGAGGTTGTCGAGGATTTGAATAGAAAATTACTTGTTCAAAATCACGTACAAGAGAGATTTAACTTTTGTGACATGTACCATGTCGTAATAAAATTTAAAAAACATGAGTTCATACACCTGCTCACAATGGGCCGGCAATACAAACGTGTCGCGCAAATCTGTCCATCTTTTTTCGAAATCTATTTCGAGAAATCGAGATGGACCTCATCGAACTGTTGCTCCAACTCCTTCAAGTACCACTTTGAACCACTGCACATCGAATAGAATCATGGAGAAGCTACGATAATCCACCGTGATAATACTTTGCAAGTTCTCAAAATACTCCATCTCATCTATAACGGTGTTTGGATCCCTTGCTCATCGTCGGCTCTCTTGCTCAAACTTTGCCATGATACCACAATCTGTTGTGGAGTGCATTTTGTCGATACACTCCACGTGGAAATGTCATCCGCACGACCACGCCGCACTGTATATTTTGTATTGTACATTGAAATAGTCAATTAGTTGTCACATATAAAATGTAGATATGACAAACCCTAAACACCACTACAAGGGATCGGGCTCATACCCGCGCTCCTAGCCGCACAAAATGACTTGGGAAAAAAAGTGTCGGGCCCGTGTAATACCGCGTGTATCATCGCGGCCGGAGACATGCGTGTAAAAGCGCGTGTACAGTGACAGTCAGTCGCGCGAATACACGACCCCATACACGCGTTATGCGCAGTTTTGCTGCAAATTTACACGCGAATCTAACAGACTATCCGCGCAAATATACGCGATTTTGACAGATGACACGCGCTTATACACGCGATTACAGAGGGGAAAAAAAAATCCAGAGAGTGCTTTTGGGTGCCTGGATGCTGTTCCAGCATCCAGCCACCCAAAGGCACTCTCTGGATTTTTTTTTGGTGCATTGCACCATAAAAAAAGAGCGATTTAGATTTCAAGACACGAATCAAGACTCACTCTCTATGAATACACGATTCAATATTACTATCTAAAAATTAATACACGACTCAAGACTCACGATTCAATACATTGTCAATACATGATACATTTGTGTACAAGGGAGTCCATATGTCAAAATAGCCCATGGCTTTAATTAGGAACAAATATATACAAAGTCAAATAGGGAGCTAGGTGCAAAAAAGCCCATGGCTTCAGTTACAAAATTTTTTTGTACAACCACATCCTACAGTATTCTGAAAGCTAATCAGAGGATGATGAGGACCCTGTGCTCTCTCCATGATCAGAGGAGCTCGCATCGGTATATTCCGATGAGTGGTGCTCGCCTCCACCAGGAGCAGTGGCACGAACATCAGCAGTGGCGGCTGGATCATCAGGGGCAGGAGCATCAGCAGCTTGTGCCTGTTCAAGAAATATACCGTATGTAAGTATACATATATATGCAATTAAATAAACCGAAATCATTCATTTAGAGTTTTCAAGTACCTGTCGACCGTATGGTCTCATGGCCGCGTCAAACTGCGCATCCGTAATACGTCCCTCGTTTCTGAAGATGGCCCACGTGTCACGTCTGCTATTGCGGCGAGCATACCCAGTCTCGTGGGCTGTGGGCCTCCTCCCCATAACCCGTCGCTGTAACATAATCAAGATAGTTTGTAAGATCAAAACAATCATAGAATCAATGAATTTGGCAAACAATCAAATAAAGAGGCAAGTTACTTACGAACTCTGCCTCCCACGACTCGACGCCGCCAGATCCGAAATGCGACGATCCAATGGTCTCCATCTGGATCCGTCGTGCCTCCACATGCTGCCTGCTCTTCACGCCTCCCTCTGCGCGCTTCTTTGCCTCCTTCCACTCGCGTTTGTGGGCAGTGGCAGGTTTCTCACAAGGATAGCCACCCGCAGCTACATTCACCCCATCATCGTACGCGAGTTTCTTAAGGTGAGATCTTTTATTACTTAAGATCTCCCTTATTCGCGTCCTTCCCCATACATCCGAGAATGTCGCTCATGGGGGATTGGGGTACCGACTATGTACACTATCTAGGACCTCCCTAACTAACCGGCTATCCTGATCTTTAAATTTTACAAAACAGTTTCTATACATGTTTGAAACTACCCCCCGCATATACTCCATCACCTCTTTCCCTCTCGCATCCATGACTACCCCGCCCCTATCCGTAACATCGTAGAAAATCTCTCCCTCCACCTCTCTCGCCTCCTCCGACTCCTCACTGTCTCCTCGTACATGCCTCCCTCCATGCCCTCTCTCACCGCGTGCCCTACTACCCCCCCCACCAAAGCACCCGCCGCATCCTCCACTCCCGCTCTCTTTACTGCGGCGTCGGCTCTCATCTGTACTGCGGGAGTAGCCATGACTAGGGGTGGCTGCACGTGACTGTGTACGTGACTGTGGCTGTGAGGGAGCACGTGATGGTGGCCGTGAGCCCTCACGTGACGGTACAGAGGAGGGTGTGCGTGAGTGTGTCCGTGCAGGGGTGTGTCTCCTCGGTGAGCGTGTATGCGCAGGGGTACGTCTCGCCGGACTCGCAAGCGTAGACGGCAGTGGAGAGGCTTGTGTACTTGGGGGCGCGGTGTGACCTGGGAGTCTAGGAGGAGGATGGGCATACATATACTCTGTCAGCTCCACTGGATTAGGATGGCGTCCAAAATGGTTTATCATCTCCATCATCCAAGTGGCGTATGCCCACGGATCGGAGGAAGAGCCTGGATCCATGAAGAATCTGCAAAGCGTCGAAATTCCGCCTCAATGAACCAAGCAAAACATGCATATAAAAAATAAACATATCTCCTACAATATATCTCCTCAATATATCTCCTACAATATATAACCTACAACATATATCTACCATTCTAGAAAATAAACATATCTCTTACAATACCAAACATCGAATTAGTAGAAGATCATAAGCCAAAAGAAGAAGTTCATTTCGAATTAGTGACGAAATTCATGAAAAACAAAAACTCTTTCCTCTATCTTGACGGACATTGTCCATCAAGGGAGAAATGACTAAACACATACACAAGGGTTCCTTCTTCTCTCTTTCCTCTATCTTGACGGATGTCGTTTGTCAAGAAATAAATAGTTAAGCACATATACAATGTGTGTGAATTCTATCCTCTGTCGCTTTCAAGTACACATAGCACGGGTGGAAAGAAAGAAAGCGACAGATTTGCCAAAACAAACAAACGACAACCAACCTCTTTGAAAAGTCTTTGAAAAGTGAGTTCGTTGATTCTTGCTTCTCTCTCCCTTTCTGTGTTGTCTGCACCCTTTGCTTCTTTTGGGTAGTCCAAGAGGGAGAAGGCTGGTTGGAAGAGGCAGGTTCGGGGGTTTGGAAGAGCTGGAGGCAGAGGTACTGTAGCGACAAAGAAAGAAGAAGAAGAAGTGTTTTGAAAGAGGGCTTTTGAAAGAAAGAAAGCGACGCGCGCGGTAGGTAAACGCAAAAAGCACGCGTGTAAAAGCGCGTGTAAAAGCGCAGCAGAATACATTGTACACGGGTCCATACACGCGATTTCACACAGTGCCTGTACACGCGACACAGAGACTGTTTATACTTTTTTTAAAAACTGATTGTTCTTGTGTATCCATTGTTTTGTGCATAGGATGTGTATGATTTCACTAAAAACTGATCCTACTTCTGTATTGGTTATTTTGGACATAGCATGTCATCATCCTCTTCAAGCAGTTCTGGTGAGGATGAGACAATGCGTCATCGTGATCGCGACATGTGGCTGGCACAAAGGATCAAGTGTACGTGTAATCGATGTCAAGGGTGCATTGTACGAGCGCTTCGAATTACATTGAATCACATCTCGATGTATGGAGAATGGATTCAAACAGGTTTAGAGGTGAGAAGATGTGAATTGAAAGTATTAAAATAACTCATGGTGTGCAAATTAATGGAGCGCGTTGTAATATATATACTGTGATTGAAGCAGGATGCAGTACCACACCCTAACATGGTGCCATACGCACGGCGAGAGCATGCAAAGCGTCGACTAGATGATGCTGGAGCTTCGGGATCTGTTGTCGGAGATGAGTGGGAAAGGGATGACAATAGCCCTGCACCCCACGAAGTTGTGGAAGAGGAAGTGTTTGATGACATGGTGCGGAATCTTTTTAGGGATGATCGCAAAGGTGTGGACGACAATGATATGGAACAAGAGCATCTCTACAACGCTTCATCGACACCGGTTTTTGAAGGGTGCACATTCTCTATTTTACGTGTTTCACTTGAACTGCTCAATATACAAACAGTTTATGGATGGAGCAATGCAAGTCTTGACGCATTATTGAAGTAAGCATTGTAACTTGCAAATTTGAGTTAGTGGTTTTTGGTTTACAGTATAGGGTTTAGGGTTATGGGCTAATTGATGATATTGGATGCAGGCTATTATCAAACATGCTTCCAAAGGGGAATAGACTACCCACCTCAAGAGACAAAGCGAGGCGCTATGTGACATCTCTTGGAGGATTGGATTATGATCGCATACATGCATGCGTCAATGATTGCATTCTCTTTCGTGGGACGCATAAGGAGGCTCGACAGTGTCCCACTTGTGGTGAAGCAAGGTATAGAACAGATGTGAAGAGTTTTGATGTACCTCGTAAAGTCTTGCGACACTTTCCTATAATTCCTCGCATCAAACACATGTTCAAGTGCAAATCCATAGCAGAGCTCATGTCATGGCATTCCTCGCATCGATCGGATGATGGCATGTGGAGAATTCCTGCAGACACTCCTGCTTGGAAGCATATTGAAGATGAGTGGCCCAGCTTTAAAACAGAGCCCAGAAACTTGAGACTTGGCCTAGGTATGGATGGAGTGAATCCGTTTGGTTTCAAGAGCACCGCATACAGCGTGTGGCCGGTTGTGTTGGTGAATTACAACCTTCCACCATCAATGGCGATCAAGAAGGGACATCTTATGTTATCCCTTCTGATTCCAGGGAAACATAAAGTCAAGCATATGGATGTTTATCTTGAACCGTTGATTGATGAGTTGGAGGAACTATGGAGAGGTGTTGCGGTAGTGGACATTAGTAGGCCTCCCTCCTCTCGACACTTCGACTTAAAAGCAGTGTTGATGTGGACAATGCATGACTTTCCAGGATACAGCGATTGTTCTGGTAAGAATTCTAACTACCTCCCGACTCTAATACTACTAGCTATATCAATTATAACTATTGACTTTATTATTCTAACTTTTTTTTTATTTTAACAGGTTTGAGGACATCGGGTAAACATGCATGTCCTATATGTGGCCCTTCATTGGTACATGAGTATGCTGATGGTTTGTGTAAGACCATATTCGATAATCATCATCGATTTCTCCCATCAGATCACCCTAAATATGCTCCTAGTAAGAGGAACATTCATCCACAGACACTTCGTGCAAAAGATTGGAAGCGTATTTGGGAGTCTTCAAATGTTCTTCCTCCAGATGGCATGAACAGGTACATCTCCATTGTTTTCAATCTTGTTTTGTGTAGTCTCTAAAGTTGGAATAAAGATGACAGTCTGCAATCCCTTGTGTAGGTACTCCATTTTTTTCCAGCTACCATATTGGACCCATCTCAAGATCAACCATCTTCTTGATCCCATGCACATCTTCAAGAATGTGGGATCTAGTATTTGGGAACATGTTATTGGTAAAAGAGACAATGTTAGCGTACGGGAGGACTTGCAGGTCGCAGGACGTATGCGTCAAGCTTGGCCACGAGAGGAGGGTGGGCACGTTCGTCTTCCGCCTGCTCCCTGGATTATATCAAAGAAGGAGGAGAAGCAGGTAAAGCAAGCCATCACCACTTTGCGTACTCCCACTGGATGCATGAGATCGTTGAAGGGAGCGTTTACAACCACTAAGAAAAGAGGGGTTGAGCAACTACATGGGTTGAAGTCCCACGATTGGCACAAGATGCTCCAAGTAAGTGTTTTCCAATTATTGTAGGTTGAAATTAAATTTTGTAATGCCCTAACCCAAATATACATGTGCTCTTATGTGCGCAGTTCATACTACCTACTAGCATCGACCATTGTGCAGACAAGAGTTTGAAAAGATGTATTTATAAGATGGGCGAGCTTGTGAGGTATGTAAATCCCATGTAAGATCACCCTTCATTATACCTTGCAAAATGAATGTGCATGAGGTATAACGTACTGTGCATTTATTTTTCAGATATGTTAGTTCCAAAGCAATTGATCCAGCCACATTGGATGATGCGCGTGTTATGGCAGTGGAGGTGGTTTGTATGGTAGAGGAGACTTTTCCGCGAACCATTCTCACAAGTCAACTACATCTCATTGTGCATTTAGTGGATGAAATTGCTTTATGTGGCACTGTGCATGCCCGTTGGATGTTCTTCCTAGAGCGCTTCATGAAGACCTTAAAAGACTTTGTGAGGCAAAGTGCAAGGCCCGAAGGAAGCATGGCTGAGGGTTGGTTGATACAAGAGTCTCTTGTATATATATCAGAATTTCTTGATCAGGTGGATAGCTCTTTGCCGCGACTATGGAGCAATGAAGAGGACTTGAGGATGACGTCTATTGTGCCTCAAGGAAAAGGACAGAGCAAAGTAATTGAGAGAACATTGATTGATGATCTTAATTTCACTTGCATCCTTAATAGTGATGTGATGAGCAGATGGGTTACAAGATACGAGGATGCAAAGACAAAAAGGCAAGCAGACAGAGCTCTCTTTCGGAGGCAACATGGCTCTCGTAAGGCGTACCCTAAGCATCTAGCAACACTTCCGAATGATATTCATGTTGATTGGTTGCATGAGGAAATGGAGAGAGCAGAGAGAGATGAGGGGCTGCATATCACGGCGGAAGAATGGGAGTATGCACGAGGATGCATGTTAAAGGTACATAGAACAAATGTAAATTTGCATTCTTTGTAAGTGATTGGCTTTTCATATTTATTCACATTAATTGCTTACATAGATATTGCTTATATTTTGGTCCAGTGCACTATGTTCAATGATATATGGTGTGAAGGCAAGCATTTTCGAACACAAAGAATAGATGAAAAGAGGAATACACAAGATTGCGGTGTCATTAGTAGCTTTGAGGGAGCCAATGGAAAAATGGATGATTATTGTGGCACAATCCAAGACATATACAGACTTGACTTTCGCCGCTTCTTTGTGTATGTTTTGGATGTCAAATGGCAAATGAACGTGGTGGAAAAAGGGCCTAACGCAACGATAAAACGCCATGCAAGTGGCTATGTAACTATTGACTCTACAAAGTTTTGGCAAACAAAGAAAGATAGGCTCGTATTGCCACAACAATGTGAGCAGGTATGCATTTTTTTACAAATGTGTTTCATGTACATATATATCTAAGCTCGCGCACCCCTTGACTTTTGATATGCTAATTAATTAATGAATTATGTGTATTTGAGCAGGTTATCTATCTGCCAATGGTGCATGACAGTAAATGGTGGTATGTCATCCCTATTGCACCACGTTCCAAAGTAATGTATAATACATTCACTGATATGGAGCATATGGAGGATGTGGCAAGCCGCAAAGAAGATGATGTCGAACATGCCAATGTAGATGATCATGATAATGAGGATGAGCGTGCCATTTCTCATGATCATGAGGATGACCCTTCCATTGAGGATGATGGTGATGATGATGAGAATGATCAAGGCATCGGTACCATTATCAATGGGCAAAATAGCGATAGTAGAATAAATTTAATCGTAGCCTTACAAATTGATCAAATGGATATTGATGTTGATCGTTTGGCAAGGATGGATCTTATTGAAGATGAGATCGAACCCTAACCAATCCATCACTGTATTGTTCCAAATTCATGACATTTCTATTGTATACTTTGTCTTTCAATAACCATATGAAGATATATTTTTCAATATATTATGTTGTTGTAAGTGCATGTAGTGGGATTTTGTAAAGGTTTGTAAACACTGCAATGCACAATGACATTTTTAAAACTTAATGGTTTTCTGTTTTGAAAAGAAATGGATTTCTGTAGTTAGGCTCTGTGTCGCGTGTAATAGAGGGGCGATTTACAGGTTGTCACTTTAGTGTAATGGATCTCACAGAAGGAGATTAAGACGTACTCTATTGAATCCACAAGGCGGGGAGTAGTGGACACGGTCTGTCTCTTTGAGAAATACCTACCCACTAGTATGCTCACGATACAAATCCACCTTCTTGTGCATCTTGTAGATGAAGTGGAGGTTGCTGGACCTGTCCATACACGATGGATGTTCTTCTTGGAGCGCTTCATGAAAACCCTAAAAGGCTTTGTGCGACAACGAGCTCGGCCAAAACGTAGCATGGCTGAAGGTTGGTTGGTATCTGAGGCATTAATGCACATTTTACAGTGTCTACCAATGGTGGATTCAGACAACAGTATACTATGGCTGCTGAAGGACGATGATAGACTGTCTAGAGATGTGGTGGTTGGAAATGGGGTAGAAAAAAGAATGGATGTTGCAATGGAGGAGAAAGTGAATCGCTTTTGTATGTTTCACTGTGCCTCCATGGAGGTGTGGCTCGCTAGGTATGATCAAGCTAGGAAAGATCGGGAAGAAGCACGATCTGAATTTCTTTAGAAAACGCGGACATGAGAGAACACATCATACCCGTCGAAGTGCGGATAGAATTGATAATTTGCTTCACAATACGTTCTTCTTTAGTGGACAAAACCCAAGGAGCGCGAGGTAGCTACAAGCAACCATCAGCACTTGACTGCGGCCAATTGACTGTGGCCAAAGCACCTCCATCTTGCCTACCTCCTTCAAATCCATGCTTGTCCCTACTGTGTCTCTCTTTCCTATGATGTGGTCCCATAGTAAGCTACCCACATTCTTGAAAATATGCATAAGATCCAACAAGTGGATGATCTGTAAGTGGGTACAGTACGGCAACTCATAGAAAACTGAGAACCCTCACATTCCATTTGGATATGACTTCATGTGGACCATTTTCAGCTCGTACAAGCTTGGGTGTTCATACGTGCTGGAGGTCGTCCAAGAAAACCTTCCCTTAGTTCATGACCCTCCGGCAAGAAAGCGACGTGTCCTTGATATACCATCTTCTTCATGGTCCGTGACCTTCGGGAGTCTAACTGTGGTCCACACAATGGATATGCACTCTATCCAGTGAATACAAACTTGAACGAGCTATGATAGATATTAGCAATGAGAACGTAAGCCTACTTACCTGAGCACTCCCCGAATCCTGGAAAGTAATGCATGGTCCACATGAGAATGGCTCGAATATTGGCAGACTGTCAACCATCGCACTTGCTCATATCTTCCACGGTGACCCTCTCCTCCCACAAAATCTTAAGCTCATCGACTAATGGACGAAGATACACGTCCATATTTTTTACTTTGTAGTGGCCGAGAACGAGCA
>NC_141140.1:133098192-133230692 GCF_053477565.2 Lygodium microphyllum | reverse complement strand
GCAAGAAATCTCCTTTTATGGGCATATTTCAGACTTGACAAATAGTTTAATTTAGTACAAGATCACTTGATGATTATGTAGTGATATTTGGTGATCATGTGTGGAAGATTTGCAAGAGACCTCCTTTTATAGCCAATGGATCGAAAGGCTAGTACTTTGTATCCTTTGTATGCTTTTGGGGTTAAAGATCATGTTATAGCTGTCACTGAGCAGCCATCTATTTATTTATGGCATTGCCATTTGGAGCACATGTCAATCACTTGAATGAAAGCTTTGTGCCGTTTGAGCTATCTTTGTTGTCAAATTTGTTTTAATCTTGGCTTTTGTGATTATTGTCTCTTTAGAAAGTAAGCGAAAAAATTTTATAAGAGAGATAGTGGGAGTAGAAGATCAAAATGTCTTGCTTTAGTTCATAATGATTCATGTGGGTCAATACCTATGATTTCATTGGTTAGAGCATTCTACTTTGCCACTTTTATAGATGATGCTACAAGAAAGGCTTGGGCTTACCCTCTTCGCAAGAAGAGTGATGTGTTTGGTGCATTTTAAAAGTTCTTGGCATTTTCAAAGAGTCAATTAGGCAAGAAGCTTAAGTGCTTAAGGTTTGATAATGATGAAGAGCATACCTTGTATACCTTTTATTAACTTTTGTGCAAGCCATAGTATATCAAGAGAGAGTTGATAGCTCGTGAGAATTTTACTAAAAACAGTGTGGCTAAGAAGATGAACATGACCATTTATGAAAGAGTTTGTAGTATGCTCTCTAATACTGGTCTCACTAATTGATTTTGGATTGAAGCTATAAAGAGGCTAGTGCATTTTATCAATAGGTCTCATAGCAAGTCATTGGATAGCAAGATAATAGAGGAATTATGGCCTCGGAAGAGATCTAGTTATAATCACTTGCATATTTTTGACTATGATGCATTGATGTATATACCTAGGGACAAGCGAAGTAGGCTTGATTGACAAGTGGATTAAGCTTAATCTTAAGTCTAAGAAATCCATTTTTCTTGGCTATGGAGAGGCGTGTCAAATGGGCTATCACTTGTGGGATCCTAAATCAAAGAAACTTAGTATGCCACCATGATATCATATTGAATAACGATAACATACATAAGCAGCCTATTAAGATGATTGAGATCCATAAAATGGTATTTTAATAGGGTGGCAGCCAACACATGAGTAGATTATATAAATTGTTTCACATGATGTACACCTTGGATAACCAACAAATTCTAAGATGGGAGTGCCATGAGATAGTAGATAGAATCATGTTTTACATGATAGATAGATGGGTTGGCCAAAGGTTCCTATTGAGCTAGTTTTAGGTAGGTCTACAAGGGTTTCTAGACCACCAAACAAATACATTCTATCTCTAGACTATGTCATGGTCATGGATTGTTGTGAGCCTTCTTGTTATGCAAATGCTATGACTAGGGATAATAATCGTAAGTGGAAGAGGACTATGTAGTTAGAGATGGATTCTCTGGAAAAGAATGCTACTTAGAAGTTGGTTTATTTACTTAAGGACAAACATGTATTGCCATGTAAGTGGATCTACAAGTTGAAGGTATCTCTATTCGATGCATTTTCTAAATAAAAGGCAAGATTGGTAGCCAAAGGATTCAAGAAAAATGAGGGGATTGACTTTGATGAAATATTATCGCTAGTAGTCAATATAACAACCTTTTAAACGATTCTTGCTTTGATTGCAGAGACCATATGAAGTTGGCTCAAATGGATATAAAGACCATTTTTTTGCATGGGGACTTACATGAGGATATTTACATGCAATAGGCTGAGGGGTTTGTTATGGAAGGTAAGGATAGGGTTTTATATATGTTCGATAAGAGCTTTTATGGTTTGAAATAAGCTTCTAGTGAATGGCATCATAATTTCAATGCCTATATGTAGTCTCAAGATACATTAGAAGTGAGACTAATTATTGTCTACACATGAGGAAGGCTAGGGATGGTAGCAGTATGATCTTGATTCTATATGTGGATGATATATTGATTGCTATAATGTCCATTATGGATGTGGATGCTTTAAAGAAAAGGTCTCATGAGATATTTGACATGAAAGACTTGGAAAATGTTGGTTACATTCTTGATCTACGCAATATTGTGTGAGATTGAGATAAAAAGATACTCTATTTGTCTCTAGAAAGGAATATGTTGGAAAAGTATTAGAGCATTTCCATTGCACAAAACCTTGGATTTCATGCAAATACAAAGCATATTAATGTGAACTATTACTTCATCAAAGAGGTTTTTGAGAACAAGTACACTGAGCTTGTCAAAATGGCATTGAAATGATAACCCTACAACTCTTCTCATAAAGAGTTTACCTTCTGTGAGTGCTATGCACATTGCAAAGTATTGATGGGCATTGGATAATATCTTTACTTTATTTCTATAATCCCATAAAGGTGCATTGGCCTTTAAGTGGGAGATTATTAGGCCAATTTCCAATAAAGCCGAGCAGGCACCCCTTGTATATATACACATTGTACAGTTATATGCAAGTAAAGATAATAAAGAATAAGGGTACCATTCATTTTGTACCCACATAACTCTCTTGTGTTCTTCCCTCTCTCTCTCAACCTTTTTGCATTCCATAGATTCCACCTTGCATCCCACCATTGCTTCCCCCTCAAAAACGATCCATATCACATACATTCAATGGGTATTAAAAAATAGCCTATACTCACATGTCATAAGGTAATACAATTACCGTTTCCTTAAGAAAATGATGGTTGTTTTTCAAATTATTTTTAAAAAACCCATTTTATAAATATAATATTGCAACTTTTCTTGAATAAAGCACCCTTTTTGGTCGTGCATGATATACTTGCATTTTTTTGAGGTGCATCCCAAAGGACCCTTAGAAGTTGGCAATAGGAAATTTGAGAATCACATAAGTTTGATAGTCGCCCCATTAAATGTTTTTATAGAAACTAGCCTTGATATTTGCCACGAATCGTCCTCATTTGCAATGAGCAAAGAATACTATAAGAAAAAAAGCTTGTTTACGAGTAAATTTATGTATTTTATAAATTTAAAAAAGCTATAATGAAATATAAATATAAAATGAATCAAGAATGAAAACTTTTGGGTGTATCTAATGTCCTTATATATATGCCTCTTATGACAATTTTGTTGTGAATATAAATGTGACTGTAGATGCTATCAATCTTGTGAACAAAAAATTGGGGACATATTGGTTGTTGTAGAATTACATACACAACAATATGCATTTCTACAACCACTAAATCCCTAATAATTTTCGAATTGCAATTTCAAATTGCATAACGAATTATTGAACGAGTTCATTTGAGAAGACACATCACATTTTACAACTCACAATGTTCCCATAATGAGATCATACACATATGTACATATGCTATATGTTGTGTATATCAATTGGAAAGCCACCAAGTTTGTCTTGTATCACAACAAATCTCTTTATAGGTTGAAACCATGTGCTACAAAATAATGTAACTAAAATATATACACGTGGAAGCCACCTAGTGATGCTTACGGTACCAAAAAAGATGTTTCCTATTACATACATCTCATAAACTACAAGTGCATCTCATTGGAGGAGTTATAATCATCATCCCTTCTCTCCTCATCTCCCTCTTGAGCCTTCATTGCCTTCCTTAGGCTCTCTTCTCTTGGCCCTCCTCTTGGCGCTCGTATTTGCCCTCCTCGTTGCCTTCTTCTTATATGTGTGTAAAAAGAACAACAATGAAGAAGTTCCAATATGTATGATAAGAGAAATGAGATAACAAATTTTGATCATTGTGATGTCATGCCATATCTACTTCGTGATTAAGACCTCTTTGTGGAAGTGTATCCCTATGTCAAGCCTAATACGAGGATGTTGCTAAGTATAAATAGTCGAACCACTAGTGGGAAGTCAACCCATAATATTTAAATGTGAAAGAAAAACAACAGGAGCACTAGAAAAAGCTAATGGCAACCTTAAAGCACATATAATGTGAGTGTGAAGAGATATAGATAGGTATAAACTCAACCTCCCATATGCATCGAGTGTTACACCTCTTCAAATTCCAAATGTGAGGATCCATGTTGCTTGATTTATATGTGTGGCGGGTTGCTGTATGGGTTGGAGACCCCACACGCGTGACGCCACCCTTGTATCTCCATGTGTGAACTCATTGGCATGTGAAAGAGTCATTCGGGCCTTGGAGTTCCCTCATTCCGTGAGATTTTATTAAGACACAGACATCCGACGCCCACGTCCGTCAAAGGCCGGCGGGGGGGGGGGGGGGGGGTGGTTGTGTCGGGGATCTAGATTATATGCAATCTAATATAGGCACCTCGCAAACAAAACGCTAAAAGTCTATTGACAAAAACTTATTGTTGCTATTATAATCATACTAAGGTATTATCACAAAAGGTTATTGTTGCCAGTATGCTTCTCATGATAGTACTCCCAAAGCTTGACCATGTCTCATCTTCATATTTTTCCAAACCTCAAAAATAAAAAATCAATCTACTTCTTCCATGTTCTTTGATGTAGAAAGTGACATAAAAATTATGCACGAATAAAGTAATGACACAGAAAAGTAAAATCACTCATCATTTTTTACACAATTTTGCTTAAGAAACTCCCTTTTGCAAGCAACTGAACTTGTAGGCAACACCACCACCATTTGCCCATGATAACTTATATAAACTTGGAAGCATATGTATCCATTCCAATTCAAGCTCTACATTGTCCCCAAGATTCACAAAGTCCCTTTGAATGTAGACCTTAATGAGATATAAGCCAAATTCTTGCAATTCACCTTCACATTGATTACATTGAATCAAAGGCCTTTCTCCTTTGCCAAACTTCTCTCACAAAGCTGAGAGAGGTATTGTCTGATTTCTTGGCCTTAAATTTGTGGATCCCTTGAATAATCTTTAGGTAAAAACAACTTCATTGCATTAAACAAATGATGATATTGGAATGTTTCATCAAAGCTAGCTATAACTCTTTGTATGAAAGCCTTTGTTAACCATATACATTATTCAACAGCAATATCTTGTCCTTTATCCAGTAATGAAGTAAACTTCAAAACAAGCTAATGTATTACACCTTCTTTATCTTTATATGAGAACACCCTATTGTTTGTTGCCTTCATAAAGATGGATAACTACTTGGAACAAGTTTGCAAATATACAAGTCATATACCAATCTTTCAATAGGATAGCAAGGACATTTATCTCTCTTTCAATCATTATTACATCACAATCATTTTCTTGAAACTTTTGACTTAGTATATTCATCTCTTTGAGGACATCAACCATGTCAAAATGGATGATAAAGGATAATTGAAAATTTGATGTTGTTTTGTACAATATTGTGGGATATTTTGGTTTCTCAGTATTCTAATAATATAAGTAATACTTTCACCAACTTGACATAGCAAATGACCAACTCAAACAAGGAGCTATTAATAAAATTAAGTAATCTTATTGAAGATAAAACACTAAACAATCTATACAATTTTATAACATTTTCATGTGACAACCATCGCACTCCTTGAATTCTCATTATCTCATAGTTCCTAGGTAAAAAAGTGAGCATTAGTTTACCTACTTTAGCTCTCCGAAGGCACAAGTCACATGTCCACTCTTGAGCTTTATTAGAAAAGATATCAACATAGTTGAACTTAGCAAATCAATCACAAGTATATTTTATCATAAGGGCTTCTTTATGGGCAATACAATGTATCTCCAATAAATGTGGCATATCCTTACAAAGCTTTATAAATAGTCTAGATCATTTTCCCACCATAGTTGCAATGCCACTAGAGCCCATACCAACCATTTTGGATAGTGAAAGATCTAGTTATTGTGAATCTAATATTTGTGATGATTATCGTAGCATACAAATTGATCAAGGACTCCCTTGTATATATTAACAAATTGATTGCCCACACAAACACATCCACAAGAAGGAGAAGACAACTAGTCCACATAGCTTATATAGTCAATCCATAACACACACACACACACACACACAAAGCAAGCAAATGATGATCAAATTGAAGGGGTGGAGGGGTGAGCTAGAGAGAGAGAGAGAGAGAGAGAGAGAGAGAGAGAGAGAGAGAGAGAGAGAGAGAGAGGATGACGGTCAAATAAAAGGGTAAAAGAGGTGAACTATATCATAAACCCACCTATAATTAAAGATTCTCCCCCTCTAAACTAGCAAATGTTGTCTACCTCCATGTTGAACAATAGAGAGAGAGAGAGAGAGAGAGAGAGAGAGAGAGAGAGAGAGAGAGAGAGAGAGAGAGAGAGAGAGAGAGAGAGAGAGAGAGAGAGAGAGAGAGAGAGAGAGAGAGAGAGAGAGAGAGAGAGAGAGAGAGAGAGAGAGTCTCAAGCACATTCCTTGTATCCCATCATCATCCCCTTAAGCAAATTTCCTCCACCTACTTAACCGGCTACTCATCCATTATTGTCTCCCAAGATTTTACCCATATTTATTATTGTTGCATTCCATATCTAAATCCTTTATCTTCAATGTCCACATGGTATATCAAGCTTCTACCTTTAAAAATCCATAGAAAATCACATATACTAATCCTTTTCATCACTCTAATACACCTTCATAAATATATTCATTTTTCTCTAGCCAAGTTATCCCCTTTACTATGCCAAAACTCCATATAACCCTTTTCTCCTAGTTAGGAACCACCTTTTTCTCTTGTCCTTTTTGCCTTGACAGGCCCTCATTCCAAGGACATATAAGCCTTACAAGTCTAATGAAGATCTAGGAGAAGAAAAGCCTCGAGAGGGAGGGGGTGTAGGAGAGGGGGGAGTCACTCATGAATATAGGTGTATATCACATGGGGTTCAACATAAGGGAATTTAAAAATACTATTTTTGCACTTTTTTACATATAGAAGGGTGTCATACAAAGGGTTTTTTACACCTTGAATAGGGAAGGGTTGTGTTTTACTCAAGGAAAATTTATAAATAACAATATTTATGAATAGGATGAACACACATGATATAGAGGATATACATTTAGTGAACTCCCCAAGAGAGAGCAGACTAGCACACCAAGAGGAGAGTTTGTGTATTGTGATGGCCCTAAAGCAATGGAGTGTAGGAGTTGAACAAGAGGTGGCATATGCAAGTGATGTGTCTATTGTACTTAAGCTGAGGAGGTGACCTCACCTATGTTTTAAAAATACTTTTAATACAATAAACACTAGTTGGTATTGTTTTCTTGAAAGGTTACGAACATCATATAACATACCTATTGGAGTTCAAGCATCATTATGATACTCAAGACTTCAGTGACATTAATAAGTTGCCTAGAAGAGAATTTTTAAAAGGAGTATTCCCTCCCATGATGGGACTAGTTCATGCATAGCATGTTATGTTTCGATAGTTAGAATAAGTTTCATACTTATGATAATTGAATGTAAAATGAATAAACAAAGAAATATATAGCCAAAGCTCTATGATAGATAATTTATTAGAATTCCTTTCTTTATGTCATGCTCAATAAAGCATTCAGTTGAACTTAGCATGGGTTTCTCTAAAAGAAGTTAGATTTTATAATAAATGATAAATGCTCATGAAAAATGGTTTCAAGATATCTTTATTACTTTTTCAAGGAGACAACTATTGGAGAAATAGGAGGTGCGTTTGTGGATTTTACAAATGAGTATAAAATGACACTTCATGGTGTTGTAAAGAGCCTTTTGCTCATTTGTCAATCATCAAGAACTCAGCTTAGCATTGGTACTAGTTGTTCTTGTTGAGAAATAGATAAATGATGTATGCTCTAAGAAGAGATGTTCAAAATCCCATATGCACAGTGAGGTATAGTGGTACTATCCAAAAAGCTATAAAGGCATGTACTTGACACTCATTTCAATGCAATGGTACTTTCTTTTTTGTGTCACTCAAGATTGTGTTTATGAGTCCAAGCTAATCCATCTTGGAACCTAATTCACTTGAGTTACAATCTTTCACCTCTACCATGTTCCATATCTATAATCTGCGTCCTCCATAGCTAGCATGGCTCTAGATCCATGTTTCTCAACATGGTATCAGAGCTGTGGTGAGCTATGTCTAGCCACACCCATTCTCCCTCTTCTACTTCTACTACCTCTTGTTCTAGCTTTCATGGTAATGATAGCAGTTTTGTTTAGGAGGAGTAAAATCTGTTTGATAGTGTAGGCCCATCTTCATCTCTTTCATTGGGACAATGATCTCACCAACCATTTGAATAGATTTGACTCCTAGTTTATCTGAGGGTTCTTGAGGAGAAGCAACTGCAACAATTGCTGGGATTTGAACCACCTTCCTAACATCTCCAACCTGCACCATTTGGGGTTCAGTACATCCGAATAGAAAGACCTTCTCTCCGTAAAGCTTTCCACCCTCTTGCACTGCTTGCTCCAGATTAGAAAAGTCCCACTTGATTTCATATACACGGTCAAAATTGTACCACTCAGTGCCAATGGGAAAGGCTTCCTTCCACAAGTCTTTCATAGGAGAGGGTGAGGGAGGCGCCTCTTCTTCCTCCTGAGCTTGGTGCTGCGGCTTTTGAGCGGCTACTTCTTCCTGAGCTTCCTTCCGTATCTGAGGAGGGGATCCAGTGCGTGGAAGGCCCCGCTTACTGCCCTTGCGTGCCAGCATCCGCGGATCCAGTGCGTGGAAGGCCCCGCTCACTGCCCTTACGCGCCAGCAGCCGCTCTTCTCCTGTTTTGAAAAACCGTGAGAGAGAGAGAGTTCTATTATCAGCTTCCTGGTTCTGAGCATAACAGACAACTCTCGGTGCTGTACTGTTGCCGACAGGGATGTAGACTTGGGGTGCCCTCCGCCTGAAGGAATTGGTAGGGATGGCAAGGAGGAATTGACTGTAGAGCTGACCAACAGTGGTCTCTCCAGCCGCATTGCACGAGACGACAAGCTGGAACCTGTGAAAGCCATTGATTAAGGCAGGCTGAATTGATGCTAACCACCGAATGCAGACAATGATATATTTTTTTAAACTATATTAAACCTTATCATTAAAGGTTTGAAAATCTCCCTTATTAAAGCCCTGTACACACCTCTGGTTGCATTCAAACCTTCACTGAAATTCAATATCAATTTTTTGAAATTGTAATCGAGATTAGACACTGCCATTGAGCAAGATTGTCAATTGGTAAGACCTTCCCGCATGAAATTATTTGCTTGCACAATTATCGAATCCCTTGTAAATCTCAATCTTCTTGTAAAAGGATAGACACTGCCCGAGAGTTCTTGTGGTAAGACCTCCTACTAAAGATGATTGAAGTGGAACATATAGCAAAATTTAATGGTGAAGGCTTCCATGCATGGAAGGAGAAGACCATGTACCATCTTATGCGGAAAGACTTATGGGACTTGTTTGAAGATGATCCAGATAACAAGAAGGAAGATGATGAAGACGGGTTCGTTGAAGAAGACCAATTCAAATCCAAAGAATGGAGGAAGATGAATAATAAGGCACTAGGCATCATTGCTTGGGGATTAAGTGATGATGTGTTACATCATATATCTGGCATTAGAAATGCTAAAACCGCCTGGGAGGAACTTGATAAAATGTTTGGTACTCAAGCAAAGAATTCAAAGGTAAAACTTCTCATGCAGTTTTATAAACTGGATATCAAAGACAATGCTTCTATGACCATACACATTAATAAGTTTAAGAGTTTAAAAACTCAACTTGCATCTCTTAAAAAGAATATTGAGGAAGATGAAGCAATAGCCGTACTGCTTGCAAGTGTAAACAAGGATCCATATGAAAATCTTGTGTCCACTTTGAGTAATGTTCCAAGCCTCACACTTAAAGATATTGAGCACTCACTACTCGATGAAGAAGGCAAAGTAAAAACCAAGAATGCAAACGACAATGTCTCATCATCTAGGGACAATCTTTTGTACACCAAAGGAGCTGCTGGACCTAAAGGAAGAGGTCGAGGATTCATCAACAACAATAACAAGGATTGGATTACATGTCACTATTGTGGTAAGACTGGCCATGTAGCCAGTGAATGTTTCCACAAGAAGAGAGCCCAACAATTGCAAAGTGATCATCACTAGAACCAATACATGGAGGAAAAAGAAGAAGAAGAATATGATTCCACTACCATCAACAACTCTGACAGATTGTTTTGAAGAACTTTCATTGTATCTCTCATATGTTAGTGAATTTGATTTATATAACCCTTGCCAAGATGTAAAGTCTCAAGCTTTAACTTGACTAGGCTGCCTATGAGCTAGTCTTCCGGGCCATGTCATCATGAAGGGGGGGCAAAAGCCAACAAGTGTAGGGACTCATCATTTGAGGGGGGGTGTTGAGAAATAGACAAATGATGTATGCTCTAAGAAGAGATGTTCAAAATCCCATATGCACAGTGAGGTATAGTGGTACTATCCAAAAAGCTATAAAGGCATGTACTTGACACTCATTTCAATGCAATGGTACTTTCTTTTTTGTGTCACTCAAGATTGTGTTTATGAGTCCAAGCTAATCCATCTTGGAACCTAATTCACTTGAGTTACAATCTTTCACCTCTACCATGTTCCATATCTATAATCTGCATCCTCCATAGCTAGCATGGCTCTAGATCCGTGTTTCTCAACAGTTCTCTCTTGTACTTTCTTGCAACAACCATGGATTCCTTGTGCTATGGATTAATGGAAGTATTTTTCCAACGGCATGGTCATGCTTCATCAATCTCATATTCATGTTCAATTTTCTATATTCTAGGAGTAGTCTATTAGGTTAATTCTAGTTAGAGAAGAAATATTTTACATTGGATTCATAGTAGTAGGTTAGGTTATATTAAGAATCATTTTTGATCCATGGATCTAGTTTCAAAGACTAGGACATAGAATTGCAGTTAGATTCTTGGTTACAAGACTTGGTTTCACCCTAATTGTGAAAACAAGTTTTCTTCAACAAACTAAGACTATTATTGAAGGCGATAGACAAGGTCTAGCTCAAAATGGTGGAGCCCCTACACTTTTAGTAGGTCATGACTACCTTTCAAAGAAAATTTAGAGGTATTTTTCAAAATGGAGTTATCAGGCTAGTGTCATTACTTTTTCAAATAGTAGATCTCTTTTACTTCTTTAACGTATCTTTAAGCTTCCATGGAAGTCCTTGGCTTCTATACTTCTCAAAGGCTTTTCCTGCTTTCATGGGCACTCAGTCTTGACTCCTTTGCTCATTTCGAGTCTAAGAGTACCATTTAAAGGGTAGAAAGCTACCACATGATCTACAATAAGTCAAAGCAATTTTCACTCCCGTGGGGTAGCATTCAAGACCAAAATCTAGCACATGACTTGAAGAAGACTGTGGTTTGTAGTGCTTTGATAGCTTCTATTACTTGTGGATAGCCATGGCAAGCTCTCTCTTCAAGCACTCAAGGCTTGGCTACTCATCATCAACCTATTCATCATTCCTCAAACAATGAGTATTCAACACTAATCTAGACTCTTATTCCAATAGTCCTTAACACTCAACCATGATTAGATTGCAAATATATTATTCCAAAGAGTAAAATCCCCAAATCAAGGTGCTATTAAATGAAAGAATTTCATCCCATAATGTTATTGATCAACGATATTGAAAAATACTTGGTGACCCCCTCGAGGTCCCTATTTCTAATGGGCCATAGATGACTTCTCTTGGCTCCAAATAGGCATAATATCCATCAATGATTGTTGTAGAAGATTCAAGTGTTAAACAAAGCTTGATAGAATGGCTTAATGACTGAAAGTCTCACTCATTACAAAGTTGAATTGTTGTTGTTCTACTTATCTTAGCAACATGGATAAAGTCAACAAATAATGATAGAGTTACCATTCAAATGCTTAATTCCTCTCTTGTCCTATTACTAGGCCATAATCCTCTTGCTCTAGGAGGGACAAGAATTTAATCCTCTTCATGCTTGAATACACATTCTATCATTTGGATGGTTGTTGCTTGTAAAAGAATAACCAAAAGGGCTTCTCTCATATTTCAATTGATTACTTTTTCTTATCTATAAATTATTATCATTGACTCATTGGCTTTACTTCTAACCCTGATTTGGTTTCTTGAAAATTGAGGAGATACTATCCATTGTACAAAAGAGATAAATGATAAATCAATGAGTCACTGATTAATCAATAAGCCCTCTTATACCTTGAATGAATCTCTTCTATTTTAGTTCATTGCACTTCATGAAAATATTGTTAAGTCTATTTCAAGGCTCATGCATATCATCGCTGTTTGCTTAGCCTAGCATGATCCTTACCATGTTCATTTTCCATGAGGAAAAAGCAGATGCCGAGTCAATAAGACAAAAGAAAGGTGACCCTCCCTCATCAATTCTAAACCTAAAGAGGTGCACAGTCCTAGCCCAAGATATCCAAGAAGAGCACTTATTGGACTAGCATGCTACAATGATTATGCAAAAATTATAAGAGCAAGGTGATGATGATGAATTCCAAATTATAACTAGCACAATGGTATCTTATGGTTCAAAGGTCAAGTCTTCTTTACTCCTTTATCCAATTTTAAACTAAAAATACTCTCCAATGGTGGGGTATTTGGGCCTTTTCAAGAAATTTGACAGGGCGCATAAGAGCTTTTATTGGAAAGGTCTATGGAAAGGTGTGAAAGATTTTATTTCCCAATGCTTATTGTGCCAACAAAACAAGGATTCTTCTCTTCTATCTAGTGGATTGTTGTAGCCATTGCTTATTCTCTATGGAAAATGGATAGATATTTCAATGGATTTTATCATGGGTCTTTTGACTACCAAGCATGTTTGGAATGGGATCTTTGTTATAGTTGACCAACTTACTGAATCATCTAATTTTCTTCTTACTAAGACCCAATATTCAACCAAAGAGCCAGCATATTAATTTACGCAATGAGTTTTTAGATTACATGGTATGCCTATGAAGATTATCTTATGCTTATGAAGATTATCTTTGATTGAGATTCAAATTTTATGGAAACCTTTTTGAATATTTTATTAAAAGATATAGATATCATCCAAATTCCTAGCATTGTATACCATCCTCAAAGTGATGGTCAAACAACAAAGCTCAAAGAGAGGTAGTGAATAAATGGCTAGAGATTTATTTGAGACATTATTGCCATGATATGCAATCATGTTGAGATCATTGGCTTCACCTTGTTAAATTTTGTTACAATAATACCTATTACATAAGCATTGGGATGTCTCCTTTTAAGGCTCTATATGGATACAAGGTCCAAGTATCTTTTACTTTATTTCATAATGATATCAATGCTCAAGCTAAAAGAGAACTTGAGTGTTAGAAGCACTTATGAAGTAATGTCAAGAAAATATTTACAAGGCTCAAGATAGCAGAAAGTCTTATGTGGATAAAAAGAGAACACATGTGGAGTTTCAAGTGGCAGATTTGATATTTTTGAAGGTCCCAAAACCTTGCTATGTATCTCTCAAAGGAGGACACAACAAGCTAGCATATAAATTCTATGGTCCTTATCAAGTGCTTCAAATGGTTGGAGATCTTGCCTATAGACTTCAACTACCTTCTACCAACCATATACATGATATATTCCATGTTTCTCAGCTAAAGTAATATGTTGGACCTAGAATTCAAGTTCTTGAGGAGTTATAACTCGTTGATGAGGATGGATTGATAATTTATGAACCTAGAAAGATCATTAGTCAACATAAGAAGGTTCTTAAAAATCGTACTATTATGGAGAACCTCATCAAATGGAAGGTTCTATTATGAAATGCCACATCAAATACAATATTCTACCATTGGAAGAGTTTACTTGGCAGCCATCTACTTATTTGGATGACCTTTTATGGCTTAAATTCGCTAAGAAGATTCTTGACCAATAGAATAGGAAAACATTATTTTGTATAAAATATGTACATTAAAAATAATTATTCTAGATGTATCAGAATTGGATTTTTATGTTATAGATAGGTGCTACCATATGTCCTCCACATTTAGATACCTTGTTTGCCTTATTTGGAGGTGTCTACCCAAACTTATGGTCCTTTTTTCATTGCAGCCCTATTCTAGACATCACTTTGATTCCTATAGTTCTAGCACAATTGTGGTATTCTATTCTTAAAGAAGACATTTCGATTGAAATACCTTGGCTAAATTAAAGGAAATAACTTCG
The DNA here is from genome assembly GCF_053477565.2 of Lygodium microphyllum. Lineage (NCBI taxonomy): Eukaryota > Viridiplantae > Streptophyta > Polypodiopsida > Schizaeales > Lygodiaceae > Lygodium > Lygodium microphyllum. Next base: position 133,216,493 of record NC_141140.1, on the reverse strand, counting down.
ATCAAAGAATCAATCATTTGTATTATACGAATGAAAAAGAAGAGCATAAGATCTCTATGCATTCCTAGCAAGTGGTTTCTATGCATTGCAAAGTAACGAACTTAGATTAACTAATGCCCATCTTTACGAGTCGAAATAATGATAGTACACTTAGATTATGCATGGAAGGAATAAATCGTATGTCGCATTATTGAACATCTTTTCTTCAAAATGATTCTTTAAAGAAAGTTGCTAACAACCATGGGAAATTGCTAGGCATGGAAATGACTCTAGGGCTGCATGAAGAAGATTAAACTCTAGGCAATTGGCATAAATCTCGTTTCAACTGCGTAGTTGTTAAAAAAAGGCTGCATGGTTCTAACATAAAACCCTAAAGCTTAGTAGCATGAATCTTGATTGCATGTTACAGAAGGATCAATAGGAATTATGCCATAACTTAACATATGCTTTGATCTTAACCAGAAAAAGTTAGGGTTTGTAAATCAAATCATACGTAGGCAATGAATCATGTGATTACGAGAATGGTATCGTAAATATCTTCAAGAATAGACAAGTAAATTGGTTTACCCTAAAAATACCTAAACCGCGAGGGACTCATTTAGGAATGGTTAAATCGATACAACATATCCCAAGTGCTAACTGGGATTTAGCAAGTTAAGGACATGACCTAATCGCTCTTCTTGCCAAAGCTGAAACCCTTATGCCCTAAAGACTTGCCCACATTCACGGAATTTAGGGACAGTAGGACGTACTTGCGAGAGACAATCTAGGGTTTTTACCCTAAGGATCGCTCGCTAAAAGAATGAAACTCGATTTGGATTTGGACCTTTAGGACCGACAATGTCAGCCTAGTGCAATCAGGAGCGGATTGTTATGAAGATACCCTAACCCTGTTCCTTATCTAATCATGACGCGTGATTAGAAAACACCGTTTGATGGGTAAAATAGTCCCATGGATTAGGTGCGACACTCGTGCAACAAGTTGCAGAGTTGCATGATCTTGTGATTTGATCACAAGGGAATAGCCAAATTCCTGAAATGAGATTGGCAAATTCTTACGCAAGTTTATCTTGCAAGAGGATGAATAATCGTCCTGATATAGTACCTTTCTTGGGTAAAGTGACCGAGATATGGGGATTAGATATTTTCTTGGAAGCAAAAGACCAATCAGTAGATTGGAATAACATATTTACTGCTAATAGAACTTAAGGTATTGGTTAAGTTGGGTTAATAGGGTACGGCCCTAACCCAAGGATATAAGGGTTAACAAACAAACCCTTGGGAATCTTGCCAAGTTGCAATTGATCCCGGATCGAGTGCTGGATGCATTTGGAAAGAAAGATTCACTCCTTAGCAGTTGGCCAAATAACGACCACTGGAAATGATTGTGCTAGTAACAGTTGTATAGAGCACTGTTTGCTTTGTTTGCTCAAGGAATTAAAGGATGAAATAATATCTAATGCTTCAGGTTGAAGGCCTGAAGGGAGAGGCAGCCTCAGTTACCCCCGACTGCCTGCCTAACCCTAACCAAGGGGGTTGTTAACCGCGCCGAGAAGGTGGACCAAACCCGCTGCGAGAGGTCTCTCCGTTGAGCACTACTTGGAGCAGGAGGATACTTGGGTGCGAGGGGGGCTAGCCATAAATCCCTTGCCTTTCGGGCCCTGCACAAGAGGCCAATGTGACTCGGGATTGGATCTCGAGGCCCGCATACTAGTCTACGGGCGGAATCTTGGATTAGTAATCCTGTGGATTGCTGGATAGCCTTCGGGCGGATTATGGATGAGCCTACGAGCTGGATTTTATAAATGTATTCCAAAGATAAATATGATAACATGTTGAAAAGGAACTTGTTTGACACTGCTTTTCTATGTCAAGTGCTATGATTATGTGAAGGAATCGGTGCCTAACGAACTAATTAAGGAAGCTGTTTGATGCATGTCCAACTAAATGTGGTAGGTAATTAGATAACTAAAACAACCTGAGGAAAGTGCGGTGGATGTGGCCATGGGTCCGTTCTACGGATGGGTGGTCCCGGTTGGCCGGGAACTTTTCTCAATCTTAAATGACAGTAAGAAGATCGCTTCAAAGGACACAAACAGCAAGGGCACTGACCTAGTGTCTAAGTCATATCAATCCCGATTTACGTTGTTTTAGGGGAACGGAATGGGACTATGCCTTATGGCAGAGAGGTTGAGCTTTGCATCCCTCTCGTTTCCCATTCTCCTTGAACCAAGTGCAGCGTGAATCTACTTCGGGCCTGGCGTTTCTGCGTAAAGTAGTTCGCTCGGGTTCGACGCTAGTTGCCGTTTAGGAAATGACCATTAGGGAAAACCCTGATTCAGGTCGATCCTAAGTGGGAACGGCCAGAATACTTCCGCTACGTGGCAGACGCGGAAAGTCCTAGATCGCAAACCCCATGACATTCCATGGGAGTGCCGGGCGGAGCTTTCTAGACGTCCTTTCTGATGGACTGCTAAGGCGTGTCCTGAAGAGAACAGGTAGACACGTTACATACAAGCATTGATCTCTATAGTGAGAAGGTGATCTTAGCCTAGAATAGAATGGAAAAGGAGGGTTTAAAATTAAAGGAAAGGGAAATAGCTTGTATAGATGCTAGCTATATATAATGCTATAGTTGCTAGCGAGGAAATCAGATTTCATGGAAGGTTGGACATTATAAAGAAATGTTAAAACACAAAAACTAAACACAATTGTATGACAAATACATAGATTGAGAAAGAACAAGTTAGGGGTAGGGTAACTAAGAGACAATGAACATAGAAGAAGAATGATAATGAATGAATGATGAATATATATTATACTCAACGTATCAAACACACTATGTAGGGTAAATATTGAATCTCCAACTCCAACGTTTAGAGGACTAGACCAAAGAGTATGAGTCGAAGAGTGTGTCGTACTCTGTTGAATCTGAAACATAGTAGATAGTCTTCAAAGATGTTGGTAGGTAGCAAATGCAACTCAAGAAGGCTAGATCAATGTTTGATGGAGTAGTTAGGGCAAAAAATAGCAAACACGGCATTGGCTAATGACATGGTACCTTGGAGATGATGTAGACCAATGAAACACATCGGGTGATGTGGTAGGTAGTCACTAATGCAAGCAATAAAAACACAAGCTCTAGCTACTCATCATATAGCTACAAACTCAAGCAATGACCATTCCACAAGATAACCACATCTATGAGAGCTATATGTGTCTCATCTCAAGTATCTTGATCCGACCTGATCTCTCACCTAGCCTACGTGCCTTTGATCCTATTGGGGCATGGTGAGGTTACCTCGATGCCCAAATGAGTTACCTCCTTCCTCAAGTACACCAATAGCTCCACGATTCGTGATGCAAGCTCAAGCATCCTCAAGCCTCCACCTCCAAGCTCCATCCTCCATATCCGCACGCGAAATGAGAAAAGAGAAGATAAGAGAAGAGAGGAAAAAGAGAGGAGATGATGGAGAGCTTCACCTCCAAGATCCCTCACCCTCACACACTCAGTCCCTCACACTCCCTCTCTCAAGCACACACAAACAAGCAAAGAGAAGAGAAGAAGATGAATCCACTTTTGCCACATACCAAAGAATGAGCTCTTCATTCACTTTTCAACTTCATATATAAAACCCTAAATCCCTTTTGGACGGTCCCCTTATCCCTCTTTTGCATTGCCGGCCATGGCCTAGGCCCTCTTTCCCATTGTCATCCTATCTTTCTAGCTTTCTTTCTACTGCCCATCTACCTCTACAATTTGCACAAGAGGGAGCCTGGTGCTCTTTTACAAAAAGTTTTAGGGGTGCCTTGTATTTAAGAATGTGCTTTTGCCTTTGAGTTAGCTTTTGAGGCAACCCTTGCACTTTCGATCGTTTCCCTTCTTGCTTCTTCCGTTATGTCCAATTTCTTCTTGGGCCACCTCTTTTAGGTCCTGACTTGCACTTTTCCACTTTTTTCGCTTTCTTCTTGTGTTGAGGTTAACATTACCCCCTCCTAGCCTAGTGCTAGTCCCATGGCACTGATGGGTAGTAGTTGAAAGGTGGGATGGGTATAGCCAGATGGCTTTTTTGAGTTTGTATACAAGCCCTTGCGGGGGATGGTGTTGGATGGACTGGCCCCTGAAATCGAAGATGTAGTTGGGGCGCCGATGTTGACCTTGAGTGGATCTGTCCCTTGAAATTGAAGATACAATTGGGGCGGGTCCTTCCTCTTGCTTTGTATGCTGATAAAATAAATTACATTGCATCGCTTTCCTTGTGAGAGCCTTTGAAGGTTCTCCCTCATCCTTGAGAGAGCCTTGCTAGAATATTCAGTGCTTACCTCAATCCTTTCTAAGCACCTTGCTAGAATCTTTGGTGCTTTTTGTCATCCTTGAGAGAGCATTCTTCATCCTTTGACAGGGCCTCCCTCATCCTTGAGAGGACCTCACCAAAGTAGTTGGAGCTCCCCCATGTTTTTTCTAAGGTTGCCATCTCCTGTACTGTTTCTGCCTGAGCGAAATGAGATTTTTCATTCACTTTTTGATGAGGGTTTCCTTAGTTTTTCTCTGCATCATGTGGGCTGCATGGTGATATATCGTGTAACATTATCCCCCTCGTAGATGAGTGCAAGTTCCATGACACTGGTAGTTCTGAGTTGATGAAGATTCGATGATTGAAAAGGGAAGTCGTGTGAGTAGATGATGATGGGGTCTCGTGGGGATTGGTTTTGGGGGGAGTTTGATTAATCGGTTGAGATGGTGTGCGAAGTTGATGGGTTGCGGATTTAGTTTGTGCCTGAAAAGAAAATAGCATGCACTACTTGGGGGTGTGTCTACCTTACCATCTGTGGTGCATTGTGCTCATACTAGTGGAACTGGGAGTTGGGTCAAAGCCTAGGTGTTGTCCCACATTTGAGGACCCGGTTTGTGTAGGGGGAGGTGCGATAAGTGCGGCTTAGGGAGATAAGTCTAACCATAAGCAAGTGTGATCTCCCTAGGCATGTCCAGCCCTTGATGTGCCTTCAGCGTGTGAGTGAGGAATTAAAAGGGCTAGGGGGTTAGGGGTGGAGCCAGTCGACTGAAGCCATCGAATGCACCTAACTTGAGAACCCCTAGATGCAATGCTTGTGGTCTATGTGAAGTGAGGTGGTGCAGCTGCTTGTTTGTGAGGTGCATCTCTTTTCCTCTTGTTCTTCTTCTTTTTTCTTTTTTTCTTTTTTCTTTCCTTTGAACTTTGAGGGGTAGTACAAAATAGAGGATCTATTCCTTGGGCTCTTGAGTGTGAGATGGGGAGGTAGGGGGATTCAATGATTTACTAAGGAAACTCCTACTTAGTATGTACTATTTTTGGCCTATCCTAATATGGAGAGGGGTGGTGGACAAAAATAGATGGCTATAGCTTTGCGTTCTCATGTCCTCAAGGAGGGCCATGCAAAATGATGGGAGCAGAGTAGCATGCAACATCAGATGAATGAGTCATGGCATAGCTATCTATTCCCGTATTAATGTCGGTGAGAGATGGTACTCTGTTGGTGTGGGGGGTTTCTTGAGGAGTGTCCTAAGTAATCTAATATAGTTACATGTTGTTACAGAGGCAGGGTCTAGGCAGGAGGTGAATTCCATCAAGAAGTGAGCCATGGAGTGCCATAGATCCTGTTCTGAGAAAGCAAGTGCTTCCTCAGGCTTTGTGGTGTTGATGTTGTAGATCTTCAGGAAGTCGTATTGACCATGGATGTTAGGGTAAAAATCTACTCCTACCTTTCAAGGATATGGTAGATAGGTCGGATCATTTCACTTGAAGGACAGGGAGCCACAAAATGACATTCATGCATCCACATTGCCGTTCCAGACTCTTCTCCTCCATTTAGGTTGGGATTCATAGCCTTTCACCGTGTGGGGTACCTCCTCAACCTTGTTTTCCTAGTAATCTGGAGATTTTGTTCCCCCAAGCCATTGGATTCTTCTCTCTTTTGGTGAGCCATTGGTCACAAAGACTTCTTCCCATGGCGATTACTTCCTTCACCGCTTCGGTGGATAGCACTGCTCCCATATTGATAGCTTCGTGTTCCAGTTCATGGGTGAGCAGTCTTTCTTTGGTGGGATGGGAGGCCTTTGGGACTGCAAGTAGTTGCGCTTTTGCCCTTTTGCGTGCTTGGTCAAGTATTCTAGCCCTCTTCTTTTTAGCCTCTACTTTCCTTTATGTTATGGCATCTTGCTCTTGAGGGGGTTCTGGCTATGGCGAGGGAGGTGGTGGAACACACTCCTCATCTCATTGTGCCCTACATGGCTTGATCTTGCCACTGCTTCATGTAGATGTTCTTCTTGGAGTCCTAATGTGTCAGCCTCCTACAGCATCAAGCCTACTCTCAACAAAGTTTTTCACTGATCTTGCCAAGTTAGATTGAGGCTTGTGTCCTGGACTTGGAAGCACATCCCTTGTTTGATCACCTTGTGAGCTATTTTCAGTTTTCTTTAAGCACATCAAATGCCCCCTCCTCTTCAGAGAGTGTGACATCTAAGATTGTGCTGAGGAAGGCATATTGTTGGGCCTCTAGACTGGTCAAAGCGGGGTCTACCCTGCTTTCTGTTAGTATTTTTCTTCCTTCTGCAAAAGGACCAAAAGACTCGCTAGGTCCTTCACTTTCTTCTCGCTTTTGGCCTCCCATTCCTCTGCCTTCTTTTTCATTTCTATATTGATGACAGGCCAGCAAATGTAGTCCCATTGCCAGTTTTTAAGGGAGAGTACAATGAAGACCCTGATCTTCATGTAGTATAGTTCATGGCAGCATGTGTGGCTAACAATGCTAGAACCCCTGAGCATTGGTTAGCGATATTCCGTGCCACTTTCAAGGGCGCGGCATTTCAGTGGTATGAGAGACAAGCACCAGGAACTTTTGGCACATGGGACGACCTGAAGTTGGCCTTCCTCACTAAATTCGGGCGTGAAGGTTTTGAAGAGCGGATGCGAGAGGAGTTCATGAACCTAAGTCAGTCCTCTGGAGAAAGAGTAGAAGCTTATGTCTCGCAAATGGAATCCATCATGAAGAGATGGACTAACCATCATTTGGATGAAGGCATCCAGAAAGGCTCAGAGGCCTACAACCAAAAGTTTGCAAGTTCGTGGAATTGAGAAGACCAGTCAATCTGCAAGCTGCAGTGGAAGGTGCAAGATTGTATGACGAAGTTGAAGCAAGGTTGTCAATGACTCCAAGAAGAGGAGTCTTACCTCCTCCTATGCCAGGAATGGTATACCCACCAAATGCAGTTCTAGGGACAGTTCCCTACCCCTATCCCTAGATGCAAACAGTACCGTAATATAATGCACCTAATCCACTGTGGTCACCACAGACGACAGTGCCTCAAATGATGGTTCAACCACAACAATAGTGGCCTCAAAAAATTCCTCCAATGGCGACTCAACAACAGTGGAACCCTACCAATTGGAATCAACAATCCCAAGTCTCAGTAGGATCTCTGAATCAGAACCAGAACAAAGGACCTTCTGGATCAACCCAACAGTGTATGCAGTAATTATAGAAGCTTTCCAAAACCCTACTACAAGTACCTCAGGAGGTGAAAATCTGAAGGACTACTTATCCAACTCAGTTGCAAGTATAAAGAAAGAGCTTATGGATGTGATTACCGACGAGTAGCTACAGATGCTGAAGGTGAATACTGCCAAAAATATCCACCCCTATGGGATCTGGAAGAGATGTGATGCGCTCTAATACATGGTGCGGAAAGTGTCATCAAGCGGGACATTTAGTCACTGAATGTACCCGAAAACCAACCATTCCTGGAGCCTTCTGTTCCTATTGTTTGCGGAAGAACCATACAGAGGATATTTGCTCTCTGAAAGAGATGTATGAACGAAGACAGAAGGATGAAAATGCAAGATTCAACTTGCTAGAATCCAAAATGACAACACAGGATATTGGGCCAAAGCCTAGGGAGTTTGGTCCTAATTTCGAGCCAAGGAGGTTTCCCTCTCAAAGTTACAGAGGCCGAAAATCTAGTAGTGGTCATGAGAAGTGGAATGTTATAGGTGTGGAGAAAAGAGTCCTATCTCCCCAAATTGTCCAAACCCTAGACGATTTGTAGATTACAAGTCCTTATGCAGCCGATGCAAAGAAGAAGGCCACACTGCAAAGGACTGTCAGAGTCCAGCCCCTGTAAAGGCCAATGGCACTGATAGCCAACAGAAGGTACAAGAGCCTGCCTCCAATTTGATAGAGTTGAAAGTTGCCGCTGTCACGCGCACCAAGAAGAAGGAACCAGCTATTTAGAACAAAGATAACTCTCCTGCCAAGACTGTGAAGTTCAACTTGCCAACAAAGGGACAGAGCAGTACAAAACAGAACAGTGTAGTACAGAGCACTGTAGTGCCACCGAGAGTTACAGAGACAGTCCCAGAAACAGGACTAGAGGCCCAGGAGATAGACGATACAGAAGCACTTCCAGAAATAGAGGAAGTGCTGATGCGGCAATTATTAGAAGAAAAAGGAAAGATGAAAATGGGTGTAGCCCCATTTCCCAACTGGTTGGAGAAGCATGTGGATCCTATCAAAGATTATGACTTGGTCAAAGACCTAGACACTTTTAAACCTAACTTAACGTTCCGACAGTTACTGATGTTGTCTCCCAGCTGCAGAAAGAAATTCAAAAGCATCTTGACAAGAAGACATGGACTAAGGATCGCTCCTTTAATAGTGACCAAGACCAATAAGGCCCCAGAGCCTGTAAAGGAAGTCGATGTGGCTAATGCCTTCCTAGATCCTGGAACCCCAGAGATTAGTGTGTGGATAGAATGATGCTTTATTTCAGATGCATTGATTGATGGAGACTCATCAGTAAACATAATGACGGATGTGACAATGAAGGACTTAGGGTTGCAAGGAATTCAACCTACACAGTGGCTTATTAGATTGGCAGACCAAAGCAAAATTAAACCATTGAGCATCCTCCCATACATAAAAACAACCCTTTCAGGAAGAGACTATTGGCTGACATATTTGGTAGTCAAACCAAATTCTTATGGGACTTCATACCCTCTGTTGTTGGGAAGACCTTGGCTTTTTTAAGCAAGAGCTAGGACGGACTGGTTCAAAGGAACCCTAACCCTAGGCAGAGGACCCAACAAAGTGGTGTTAAAGCTGTATGGATTGCAAAAAGGCAATGGATCCACATCCATTGAAGTCATAACTGACTCCTCCAATGAGGTAACAGATGGTACAACAGGAGATGAAGAGGCTCTTAAGTAGATCTTTCCTAAGAAAATAGAGGCACAGTCCCTAACAGTGGGCACTGTAAGCCAACTGCCAAGGAAAGTAAAGTCCTTATCCATGGGAGAATACCTCCTGCCTCAACTATAATTAACTTCTGAAATCACCTCTGACAGTGAAATAGAAGCATGGATGTATTGTTCTCCCTGTTACATGACAGTTGCAGAGACAAAGCAGAGGCAGAACAGATACATAGACAGAGCAGAGGCAGAACAGAGACAGAGCGGATACAGAGATAGTAATAGACACAGAGCCAGAGCCAGAGCCAGAGCCAAAAGTAGAGTCAGAAGCTGTGACAGAAGCAAAAGCAGATGCAGAGGCAGAAGATCTGTTCTTCTCCTACAAAGCCTCTATAGAAGTAGAGACAAAGCCTCTAGAGGAAGAGGATGAAAATGATGAGGAAGAAAATAAAGCAAGTTATGAAAGTGCAGATGAAGAATTTTCTCTAATAGTGGATGATCTTGTTGATGTCCTTACAGAGACCTCAAAAGTCGAAGATCTCAGGGTGCTGGATGGAATGACCATGGTTCCATTTGGGTTGATCAATAGACCACAAAGTATATAGAATCTATATAAGCAATGGATTAAAAGCATAAAAATTAAGTTCACCAGTGGCTCCTATCGCCCTGACCGTTCAGTCCAGAGAAAAGATGATGATGATGCCCCCTGCCAACAGAAGCCAGAGCTATCAAAGCCTCGGCCTCTAGAAGGTCCGTGTTATGTGACATTCCTAGACGCATCCTCGGAAGATGAATCCCTAAGTCCAGAAGAAATTTAATGGAAAAAAAAACAACAAAAGAAAAAAAAAGAAAGAAAAACAAAAGAGAGGAAAATAAAAAAAACTGTTATGGGAGAAAAGGAAGAAATTCCCTGTCATAACAGGCCTCGTTCCAAGAAAAGGTGGAAACACCCTTGGGCGGGAAGCTGATTGTGGAAAAGGTGGTGACACCCCACTGTTCAGGATAGTTGACTCACTAGCAGAACCTTTCCAGCAAGTAATTTGAAGCCACCTCCCTTGGTGTGCTATGTCTGCAATATCAGTCTGTCTGCACTTCTTAACAGATGACTTTTCTTACAAATCATTGAAGTACGAAACTTGTTGGATGCCTCCCTGGGTACGCCTCATCTTCAAGATCCTGATAACAATAACAGCCGACACGATCTTCATCACCAACCCCTTGAGTGATGCGAGCTTTCATCCTAACCGGATGGGGACGTGAGTATGGGCTGCACTCTGTATCTATCAGCGAGTGAGACAGAGGGTGGGGTGAGTGACCAGTCTTTCCCTTCCAATCAAATGAGAGGTGAGATGTGTGAACGGAGTGTTGCACGCACGGTATGGGCCTCTCAATGCACAATGTACGATCTGTTCGTGTGCGCTGCACCATAAGGCTCCCTGGCCTTCCTTCTTGCACTGTATGCCAACACAGGACGGGATGCACAGTTGCACCATTCAGTGCGCACAAGGCATCAACCTCTGCACAAGTGATAGTAATGTTTACATCAATGGGTTTCAGGAATGGGTTGCCCTCTGTATCTTTCAACAGAGCGTGAGACAGAGGGTGGACTGAGTGTGACTGGAGTTTCTTCCATCAATTATTGAGAGGTGAGGATTGAGGGACGTTATGACAATTGGAGTCAGATATGTTCCCGTTTCCCTCTGCACCCAAGGGATGGGTCTCTGCCATCAGCACAGGATACGTCATTCTGTTCTGTCCACTGCACTACAAGGCTCCCTGGCCTTTCTCCTTGCACCTATGCTAGACGGGGTTGGACATACTGATGCACCATTGATTGTGCATCCTGGCATACTCTCTCTGCACCATTCCCTTGTCGATTCCTAAACCGGGTGTGAGCTATGGGTTTCATCAGTATTTCCTTGTGATGTTAGTAATGGGGCAAGTGACTATTCTTTCTTTCCCTTTGAGTGATCGTGAGTTGAGTGCAATATCCCTCGTCATCGACGAATTTCCTGCGATTCCTTCAACCAGCTACCTCCCTGGGTGTTGCCGCATGGTCCCTGCCATGAAGAACGTGTATTGTGAAGACACCTTATACCTTCTACAGCCGACAACGATACAAGACGCAACCTCGATAGTCGACGTTCCTCCTCGGCAATATGGGCCAAGTTTTTCTAACCCTACACCTTCTGTTTCTCAGTAACGGTCATGTCTTAAGTGTGGGGATGTTTGTGGTGGGCCTGATGTGTGGTACTAGGTCCTTGATGTTCTGTTTACCCTTCCTATTAATGTTTTAAGTATGGGGGCACGTCCCTGCGCGTCTATGTTGCATACTCCCATGCATATACTCTGCTATGATCATGCATCTATGCCGTGACTTCATTTTACCCTGATGGGGTCCCTTCCCCACTCCTCCGTTCTATTTCACCCTGTCCCCGGAGCTGTCCCTTGATCATTTTCCTTTATCCTTTGTTTTGTGATTATTCCATGTGAACGCACCCCAAGTTCATTGAGAATTGCATCCAACCTTATAACCTTGTTTGTCCCTTTGAACTGTCCATTTTTCCTTTTTACCAATCCCTGTTCCGACAGACGGTTCTAAAGTTATTAATTTTTGAAGCAATTCCCGTAACTTGAACGGTTTTCCATGTGAACGAGTCTTTATCGCTTCGGAACCTTGATCTAATGTGCCAACCCTATCCTACCCATCCCTCCTAATATTTTTCCTTTTTACTCCGTGTCATTCCGATGGACGGTTGGTCCATTATTAATTTTTGCGGGTTTTCGGGCCCTTTTCGTGCCTAGTTTTCACATTTTTCCATGTGAACATGCCCTAATTTCATCGGAATTCCAGTTTAACTTAACATCCGTGTCCTGCCAACCTTTTCCCCACTTTTTTCTTTTTTCTTCCCCCTCTTTCGACTGTCGAATTTTTAGTTATTAATTTTTCCGAGTGTTTTTTGTTTTTTTTTTTGTGTTTTTTACATGTGAATCCCTCCCAATTTCCCCCACACTGAGTTTTGATGCACCAGCCCTGTGAATCCCTTTCTTTCGGACATTTTTCATTTTTACTGTCCTCTATTCCGATGCACGGTTTTTCCTATATTAATTTTCGAGTCTATTTTGTAGCCCGTTTTTGGGGTTTTTCCCATGTGAACGCATCCTATCTCGATCGGAACTATGTCTTGCCATGATAGGGTTGTAGGACACATTGTTCTGCACAATTTTCCTTCTTTTTGCAATTCGTTCCGATGCGCGGATTTTCTAATATTAATACCAGTATGTGTTTTCGAGCTTGTTTTTTGTGTTTTTCCCATGTGAACACCCTGATTTTGCCCCGGACCCAATGTTGCATTTTTTCATCATTTTCCCTATCATCTTTCGGCATATTTTTTCGTTTTACGGATTTTCAAACCGACATACGGTTTGGATTTTATTAATTTTTCTTCTTTTTTGCCGTGTGAACGTGTTTCTCGTGTCGCGCGTGAACATGCCTGTTTTTTGGTTTTACGCATCTTGAGACGCCCCCGTGGCATCTGTGGTTCGCGCATTGCCATCCCTGCCCCATTTGATCTCGTCTTTGCAAAATTTTTTTACCCCTGCCCCGCGCATGCGCACGGGACGGGGGCGCATTCCTTTTACACACCCATATCCAATTGATTTTTATTTTAAAAAAAACCCACAATCAAACACACATAACAACCAAACAACCCACATTTTTATTTTTTAAAAAAAATAATTAAAACTTACTTTAAAAAACAAAAATAATAAAAAACCAAAAAAAAAAAAAAACGAAAACCGCTTACCTGCCTCCTCCTCCTCCTCGCCTGCACCTCCTTCTCCTTCTCCTTCCCCTTCCCCTTCCCTCTCTTCTTCTCCCTCCTCTCCTCTACCTCCTCCCCTCTCCCCCTTTCTGCCCCACCGAAGCCGCCGTCGGTTGTCGCAGTTGCCATCGGACCGCCGCAGGAAACGCCGCCATCGTCCTTGACACCAATCAGCGTGCCGGCTTGCTCTTCCTGGTCACCCTCTCCTTCCGCCGTAGTTGCCCGACACGCTGACGCTACCCCTACAGGGCATCAAAGTCGCCGCCCTACGGCTTGGTCGCCCGCTCCTTCTGTCGAATCCGCCTTCGCGCCACTGTCATCACCCACAGGTGCCGCTCCTCTTGCGGACACACCACCTCGCCAAAACTGGCGCCCATGCCCACCACCACTTCCCCTTACCTTTTAGTGGCCTACCTCCCCCTCCTCCATCTCCCCCGTCTGCCGCCCTCCTCTCCCGCCCATCTCCTCCTCCTCCTCCTCCTCCTCCTCCATCTCCCCCGCTGGCCACCCGCCTCGCCCGCACCTCCCTCCCCTCCTCCATCTCCCCCGTCGGCCGCCCTCCTCTCCCGCCCATCTACTCCTCCTCCTCCTCCTCCTCCTCCTCCTCCTCCGTCGGCCTTCCCCCTTCCCCTACCCCTGGTTAGTACTTACACAAACTAACCTCTACTTAAACCTAAAAACCTACCTAACATTACTTAACCCTACTAACCTTACTTAAATAGACGAACATTACCTTACTTAAATAGACTAACATTACTTACACAGATTTCCCTAACTAACATTACTTACCCAGACCAACCTAACTAACATTACTTACATAGACTAACCTAACTAACCTAACTTAACAAACTAAACTAACCTAACTAACTTAATTGATTTACTAAACTAAACTACCTTAATTGCTTTAATCGCCTCAATTAACCTAATTAGCTTAACCTACTTAGTCATCTAATTCACTTAGGCCACTCCCTTACAGCCCCCATTTCTGCCCCTTCTCCCTCATCCTCCGTTGTTCTCCCGCCGTGTAGCCGTTCTCGATGTACGGGTAGTTATTGTTCACGCGCGAGGACGCGCTTCCGATTTGTCCGTGCGGTGGAGTGTTGCACTCAGCCATTCACACGTAGTCATCCTTCGCTGTTCACACGTAGCTCGGGTACCGCCTTTTATTTTCAAACCCGCAAAATACATAAAAACACATTAAAAAAAATATAAAACACATAAAAAATAAATATAAAACACATAAAAACTTCAAGAATTCATTAAAAATCATTTAAAATTCAAAAAAATTACATAAAAATTCCTAATTTTTTTTCAATATTATTGAAATCAATTGGAATATTTTTTAAAGTGGACATTTAGGAAAATAAATTGCAAAAAAATCAAAATGTGAAAATTCCTTCAAAAATACATGTAAAATAAGTAAAATTTATTAAAAATTAGTAAAAATTCAAAAAAAAATCCAAAAAATTTCGTAAATCTCTTTGCCCCTTTTGCCAATAATTTCCCAATTGGAAATGCTTCTATAAATGGCCACAGTATTATTTGAAGCCAAAAACCCTAAATTTAATACTTCACCTCATGAAAATTCATTTTAAATTCCAAAAATCAACTGAAAAATCATGGATAAATTCAAACACATTGTTAACACTTGCTGGATTGCTGAAATTTCACCCGTACACTTCACAACATATTCATGTGTTCTATATCCCGATTTAATTATTTAAAAAATAGAAAAAAAAAACAAAACAAATAAACCAAACCAAACAATATACACAATACAAACACACCTAAAATAATTTAAAAAAAAAACCATAAAAAAATAACATAAAAATTTAAAATAATAATAAAATCAACAAAAACACTAGGTACTTTATTTTTTCCAGTCCAGTGGTGTTTGTTTTTTTAAACTGGATCCCTTGCATTTGGGACTACTCCGTGCGCCTTCAGTCCATTGCATGCACACCCCTATCATGTATTTATTTGTGAGCTTTATTTATTTTCATTATCCCTTAATCACCCTTAATTGCTAAAATGAACTATATTCACCTACTTTTCCACGTGCACTCGCGCTAAACACACATTTTCTAATAATTTAAAATCAACCAGCGATTCACTTTGCACGTGCTACGTGTGCTTCAGAGGCACCTTGATTTTTAATAAAAATGAACCAGTCGTCACAAAAAAGCACGCGTTGGCAAAAAAACACTCCACATCACTATTAATTTTTAATTAATGAATTTGCATTTAGAGATCCCAGTCTGGGAATTGCAATCCGGGTTTCGTTTAAGCACCGTTTCACCCCAATAATTTGTAATTAAAATTTTAAGAAGGAACCGTTGTTTTCTTATTAAGGTTTATAACTTAATAAAATGTCACCCATTGTTAATAATTTCTTAAAATGAACCCTTCATTAAAACCATTTCTTCTCACTATACTTTTTTTTCCTTTTTAATAAACACGCTTCGTGCGATAGGCGCGTAAAGTCCTCTTAGCTGAAGTTGTTGGTCAAGGTTATGGTCAGGTCCTGATTAGATTTTTATGGTATTATGGTTTGATTATGTGCTACGATTACGGGTACGGTTTGTAGTTTTTTCTCTTTTTTTCCTGATACGGGGTTTTGGGTGATTGCTTGTTGCATCGCATAAAGTTTTCGATCGCATATGTGTCGAGGTCATGCCGAATTTTTTCTAGGATGTGGATTGTTTGGGGTGGTAAATTGGTTAGTTACGTCTATGTGTGTGTATTTCTTTTGATTGATTTCTTTTTTATAGCTATTTTGGTTATTTTGCAGGTATTCTTTGTGATTGTCTGTGTTGTGGTGTGTGTGTTTTCCATCTGAATGGCGCCTCACGCTCCTTCTCCTATCCAGTATGTCCCGCTGATCAGTAGGGATTATTCTTCCCTACTAGCTTTTGAGCCTATAGCGAAAGCAGGACTTGTGACTTTCGTGGCTGCTTCATTCCCATTGATTCCAGATGATCCATCCATGTGCGATGCGTTTCTTGCATCATACAGTAAGAAGTCGGGCCTGGTTCATGGTGCTTCCATGGTGTTGACACCCCGAGGGTTAGGGAAGGCTTTGTCTCGTCCCTA
Organism: Lygodium microphyllum; assembly: GCF_053477565.2. Lineage (NCBI taxonomy): Eukaryota > Viridiplantae > Streptophyta > Polypodiopsida > Schizaeales > Lygodiaceae > Lygodium > Lygodium microphyllum. The sequence continues at coordinate 133,200,352 of NC_141140.1, read as the reverse complement.
CAAAGGAGAGCCCTTTGTTACAACTAGACAATTATTCTCCAATGATGAGATTTTCAAGCTGTTACAAAAGCAGACCAAAGAGATTCTGGATGTCAAGAAAGTGATAAACACTTCAGGAGTATCTTTTTCCATGATCACTGATCCTCTTTGGAAGCTACTTTGTCATTTTCTCCAAGACAGGTTTATGCTTGCTAAAACACCATCCCATTATTTGTCCAAAGAACTCTTCATAGCTTCCAGGATGCTGTTAAAAGGGTTTGCCATTGATTGGAGTACTTACCTGCTTACAAAGATGGACCAACATTTTGTCAAAGTAACCAGAGGGAATGTCACAAATGTCACTTATGGTTCCTAGTTATATGCTTTCTTGACATACTCAGGCCTAAAGAAGGGTGTGCTACCACCTCCTCCATTCTATTGAGGTCCAAGAGAAGAATCTTTCCCTTGTCAAGGCATCTAAGTTTGATGCAGTAAGGAAAAAGATGTAGAAACAAACATTAAGGTATGGATTGAGACAATGGAGAACAATTTCCTCATTGTTAGAACTAGTGCTTCAAATTAGGCCTAGGTGGCCGCTCAAGTTAACAAGGGAACACTACAAGATATAGGCCTTATACCAACATTTAAAGCGACGAAAATGCAAATAACAAAATTTGCCCCCATCGTCGCAAAAAGCGTCGTTATTGGCGATGCTATAGAACAGTCGGTATTATCGTTGCTATCATCGTCGGTATTGGCGTCGCTATCAGCGAGCGACGCTGATAGCGACGGTTTGCGACGTACATAACGATGCCAATAATGACACGAGTAGTAAAATTTGCGACGCTAATAGCGACGGTAACAGGATTTTTTTTTTTGTGGCAAGGCAGCTATGGTTTCTGCACTACTGTGTACAATGCGCTTGCAAACATAAACAATGTATACTGAAATCATAAAACTGATACATGAAATAAATACATGATCGCATAAAAAGCGATTGGTACAATCATAACAGGATATCACTAATACATAGAAAATGTCTACATAGATCAGGTGACTCAAAAATAAAGGTGTGTGAGCTCCAGGGATCCAAGGGCGAGCTACGCATCCTCGTCCCCCGAAAGCTAGTCCCGCTGCAAAGGAGCACCGAACGGACTCTGCAGAAAAAGAAACAACACATCAGTCCACCATACAATAATGCATTCAAATATCTCATGGTAACTACGGACAAGAAAGATGAATGACTTACAGGGCCGCCGCGTCTATACAATCGGTCGATCAATGCAGTGAGACCGTGACTCTTTGCATATTGAGTCTCAAGGCCAGTCGGATCGCGATTTGTAATGGAGTGCTGCAAAGAAAACAAAATGCTAATTGTTAGAAACATGATTGTCAGTACAAAGAATATTTCAAAAAAATAAACAAGCAAAACAAAAGAAAAACTTACAAAGTCCAAATATGTCCTGTGGCCGTCACTCCCAAGATGATGGACCACTCTGGCCTCGAGTCATGCCCTCGCTGCCTCACGCTACTGACTCCAACATCCTGGAGAATCTGTAGCCTCCTCCCTCAGTCGGCGCCAGTCGTCTGCATCTAACCACTCGGGCTTTGAAGCCCCACTCTTGATTGTCTTGCGTGCGTCGGATCGTCTATGTGACATGTATGCACGCATGCAATCCATCATCTAGCCCGTAGAGAATCTATCTACTACGACTGGTACCGGAAACTCCTCGTGCAAGGATGCTACTATGTAGTCCTTGCTCCCCTCCGGTATGTTCTTCCAATGATCCAAGACGTTGTGCCAAAACACTTGTTGGCACAACTCTCTCATGCGAGCCATCACCCTCCTCCCCTCATCATTCATGATGATGGCTCCTGACCTACTATCGACTAGATATCCATAACCCCCTGGAGTATGCCTAAGATGGATCCTCTCCCATCTGCATCCATACTCCTAGGCATATCCAGGAGACCCCTGTGCATCTGGTGTACTGACGGGGGTAATATCTCTCGGATTGGCACCCACAGGGGTGCCACTTGAGTTGATGGCTGCGCAAAAGCCGGAGTAACTGGAGTAGACATCCCAACAGGTGTGACAAATCCTGGAGGTGACACAGCTCCAACTGAACGACGAGATGGAGACACTGCGTTCGTGTCTCCACAGCATCCACCTGAGCTTGAGGCACGCTCCTTGGAAGGGCCACGAGAGTGAGGAGTCGCACCTGTATCCCGTGTCGACCGCGGGCTCACTGCCTCTGTATCTCTGCAGCATCCCCCTGATCCCGATGCACTCCCTCCCTCTGGCCCAAGTCATGAGCGTCGAGCTTGTTTGCTTGAAGCCGAAGCATCCGATCGCGCTGAAGCAGATGTAGCAGAGCGCCCTGACGAAGATCGAGACAGCTCCTGGTCTGTCATCTCTCTGAATCTGGTGATCTGGTCTGGAGACATGCGTGCGAAGATGTCCTGTAACTCCTCATCGCTCATTCCTCAACTCATCCTGAAAATGTCACCTGCACAGACAAAAAATGATGTTAGAATAATCAATTTAAATCATACAAAGCATAGTAATATAAATCATTTAAAAAAAATCTCACTTAAAATGCATATCTTATGTACCCTTATAAGCGATTGGTCAACGAATTGAGTAAGTGGATGCTCCAAGTATGAAGTATCGTATGGTCCCATGTTAATCTCCTGACACAACTCCGCATACACTGGAAGGTCGATAGACATGTCACCACAAAAGAATGAGTCTGCCTCATTCTTAAAGAATTTTTGGACTCCTATATTTCCATCATTGTTAGCCGATATTGGCTCCAAGCTTTCGACGGCCTCCACCCCTTGCAGTATCGACCCCTCTATTTGCATATTATCTTCATCTATGCTCGGAACATCGCTTTGATCATATACTCTCGCACTTCGGGGAGTTGAAGGTATAACATACCACCATCGAGGTTGTCGAGGGTTTGGATAGAAGATTACCTGTTCACAAACACGCACAAGAGAGTTCAAACCATTGTGACATAAACCATGTCGTAATATAATTAGCAAGTAAATGAGTCCATGCACCTGTTCACAATGGGCTGGCAACACAAAGGTGTCGCGCAAATCCATCCTTTTTTTTTCGGAATCTATTTCGAGAAATCCAGATGGACCTCGTCAAACTATTGCTCCAGCTCCTCCAAGTACCACTTTGAACCACTGCACATCGAATAGTAACATGGAGAAGCTACGGTAATCCACCGTAACAATACTTTGCAAGTTCCCAAAATACTCAATCTCATCCACAACCGTGTTTGGATCCATTGCTCGTCGCCGGCTCTCTTGCTCAAATCTTGCCATGACACCATAGTCCATTGTGGAGCGCATTTTGTCAATACGCTCCACGCGAAAATGCCGTCCGCCCGATCACGCTGCACTATATATTTTGTACTATACATTGAAACACTCAAATTAGATGTATTATATAAAATTTAGATACGACAGATTCTAAACCCCTCATCACCTTTGGATTACATCCCCTCGAGAATTCCCACTCCTCCATTGGGACCTCTGTCCCTTTGTGAGACGTTGCAGTCAAGGCTCCATGCAATCATCGCGTTGACATAAACCGCGGCATCTCCTCCATGCCTTCGGGATATCGAATCGGTCGATGACGCGTACTACGCCGGAATTCAACTCGCGCTTCCTCTCGATCTTGCCTAGCGATCTGGTACTTGGCGAGCCACGTCTCCATAGAGGCATGGTGCAACATACAAAAGCGATTCACCTTCTCTTCCATTGAGGCATCCATTATTTTTTCTACCCCATTTCCAACCACCATATCTCCAGTCAGTCTATCATCGTCCTTCAGCGAGACCATAGCATTTCATTGTCTAGTTCCACCGTTGGTAGCCATTGTGAAATATGCACTAGCGCCTCAGACACCAACCAACCTTCGCCCATGCTACCTTCTGGCCGAGCTCGTTGTCGCACAAAGCCTTTCAGGGTTTTCATGAAGCGCTCCAAGAAGAACATCCATCGCGTATGGACAGGTCCAGCAATCTCCACTTCATCCACAAGATGCACAAGAAGGTGGATTTGTATCGTGAGCATGCTGGTGGGCAGGTATTTCTCAAAGAGACAGACCGTCTCCACTGCTTCCCGCCTCGTGGATTCAATAGAGGACGTCTTAATCTCCTTCTGTGAGATTCATTACACCAAAGATGACAACCTGTAAATGGCCCCGCGTATTTCTGGAGTAAGACATCCTGCGATCGCGATCGGTAGTACAAACTGCCACAAATGAGAAAGCATTATGAATAATGGCTATATTCCAAATAGCAAAATGCCCACGCTAATTACAATCCATTCGTAGTACAAACCTGATATATCTTATGCCAGTCATGGGATTTTAGCCTTGATAATTGGTCGTCTTTAGAAAATGCGGACCTGAGACAACGCATCATACCCGTCGGAGTGCGGATAGACTTGATTACTTGCTTCACAATGCGCTCTTCTTTAGTGGACAAAACCCAAGGAACACGAGGAAGCTACACGCGACCATCAGCACTCAACTGCGGCCAAAGCGCCTCCATCTTACCTACCTCCTTCAAATCCATTCGTGCCCCTATAGTGTCTCTCTTTCCTATGATGTGGTCCCATAACAAGCTGCCCACATTCTTGAAAATATGCATGGGATCCAACAAGTGGTTGACCTGTAAGTGGGTCCAATATGGCAACTCGTAGAAAACCAAGAACCGCCGCATTCCATTTGGATGTGATTCCGCGTGGACCATTTTCAGCTCGTACCAGCTTGCGACGTTCATACGTGTTGAAGGTCGTCCAAGGAAACCTTCCTTGAGTTCATGATCATCCGGCAAGAAAGCAGCGTGTCCTTGATATACCATCTTCTTCATGGTTCGTGACCTTCGGGAGTCTAACTGTGGCCCGCACAATGGACATGCATGATAACCTGAGGTAACCAGACCTGTTCCAACACCACGACCTAGTGAATACTTGGATGAACAAGATAAAATATAGATATTACTAGTGAGAATGGAGGCCTGCTCACCTGAGCATTCTCCCAATCCCCAAAAGTCATGCATCGTCCACATGAGAATGGCTCGAATATTGGCTGACCGCCGACCATCACGCCTGCTCATATCTTGCACGGTGACCCCCTCCTCCCACAAAATCTTAAGCTCATCGACTAATGGATGAAGATACACGTCCATATTTTTTACTTTGTAGCGGCCTGGGACGAGCAAGCTAAGGATGAGATGTCCTTTCTTCGTAGAAAGCCATGGAGGGATATTGTAGTTGACTAGGACTATAGGCCACACACTGTAAGAAGTTAAGCGCAGACCGAATGGGTTCACACCATCCATTGCAAGACCGAGCTGAAGATTCCTTGGCTCTCGAGCAAAGCCTGGGAAGGTTGAGTCAATGTGGCTCCATGGGCGCGAATCCGCTGATATTCGTTGAACTCCATCCGTGGACCTATTCTGCGCATGCCACGTTGTCTCGCCATGCCGGACGTACGAAACATGTGGTTTATGCGGGGGATGAGCGGAAAGTGTCTGAGAACTTTTTGAGGGATGGTTTGCCCTTGCAAGTCCTGTCGATACCTGTGAGCACCACACTTTGGACATGTCTCCATAGTCTCGTATTCTCCTCAAACAGTATGCAATTGTTGATACATGCATGGATGTTATTGTAGTCCATGCCAAGCTTCCATAAAACATGTCGTGCATCATCACGAGACTCAGGCATGGTATTTGCAGGTGGTAATATATGATATTTCAATATACTCAGTACCTAGCACATAATATTTCGTTTTCTCTCTTCCTCTCCCTCTCTCATTTCCTCTCCCTCCTTCGCCCTCACCCTCTCTTTCTCTCTTTCCCTATTAGGTTTAATGATATTTCTATTTTTCTCTCTCCTCTCTCTCTCATTTCCTTTTCTCTCTCCTCTCCCTCTCATTCCTCTCCCTCCCTCTCTCTTTTTCTCTCTCCTCTCTCTCTCATTCCTCTCCCTTCCTTGCCCTCTCTCATTCCTTTTTCTCTCTCCTCTCCCTCTCTCATTTCCTTTTCTCTCTCCTCTCCCTCTCATTCCTCTCCCTCCCTCTCTCTTTTTCTCTCTCCTCTCTCTCTCTCTCTCTCATTCCTCTCCATCCCTTGCCCTCTCTCATTCATTTTTCTCTCTCCTCTCTCTCTCATTCCTTTTTCTCTCTCCTCTCCCTCTCTCATTTCCTTTTTCTCTCTCCTCTCCCTCTCTCATTTCCTCTTCCTCCCTTGCCCTCACCCTCTCTTTCTCTCTTTCCCTATTACATTTAATGGTTTTTCTCTCTTTTTCTCTCTCCTCTCTCTCTCTCTCTCATTTTTTTCTCTCTCCTCTCCCTCTCTCATTTCCTCTCCCTCTCTCACCCTCACCCTCTCTTTCTATCTCTCTTTCCCTATTAGGTTTAATGATTTTTCTCTATTTTTCTCTCTCCTCTCCCTCTCTCGTTTACCTTTCTCTCTTTCTCTTCCTCTCTCATTTCCTATCCCTTCTTCACCCTGACCCTCTCTTTTTCTCTTTCTCTATTATTTTTAATAATTTTTTCTCTTTTTCTCTCTCCTCTCCCTCTCTCATTTTTTTCTCTCTTCCTCTCCCTCTCTCATTTCCTCTCCCTCCCTCGCCCTCACCCTCACCCATACCCTCTCTTGCTCTATTTGCCTATTATGTTTAACATCTTATCTCTTTTTCTCTCTCCTCTCATTCTCTCTTTTTTTCTCTCTCCTCTCCCTCTCTCATTTCCTTTTGCTCTCTTCCTCTCCTTCTCTCATTTCTTCTCCCTCCCTCTCCCTCTCTCATTTCCCTATTATGTTTTCGTCTCTCCCCCCTCTCCCTCTCCCTCTCATTTTCTCTCTCTTCCTCCCCCTCCCTCTCTCATTTCCTCTCCCCCTCCCTCTCCCTTTCTTTAATTTCCCTCTCTTTTTCCCTCTCCCTCTCCCTCATTTCTTCTCCCTTTCTCATTATATACAAATTATACAAAAAATAAATAAAAAAGAGAGAGAATACACTCTCCCTCTCTCATTCCCTCTCTCTCTTCCTCTCTTTCTCTCTCATTTCCTCCCCCTCCCTCTCCCATTTCCTCCCTCTCCCTCTCTTTGATTTCACTCTCTTTCTCCCTCTCCCTCTCCCTCATTTCTTCTCTCTCTCACATTATATACAAATTATACAAAAATTAAATAAATAAGAGAGAGAATACACTTTCCCTCTCTCTCGTTCTCTCATTTTATCCCCCTCCCTCTTCCATTTCCTCCCTCTCACTCTCCCTTTCTCCCCCTCTCCCTCCCTCCCCTATTTCCTCCCTCTCCCTCTCTTTCTCTCTCATTTCCTCTCCCTCTCTCAATATATATACACAAATTATAAAAGCAAAAGGGAGAGGGAGAGAGAGAATGCACTCTCCCTCCCTCTCCCCTCTCATTTCCTCCCTCTCCCTCTCCCTCTCCCTCTCCCTCTCTTTCTCTTTCTCTCCCTCTCATTTCCTCCCCCTCCCCCTCCCCCTCCCTCTCCCTCTCTTTCTCTTTCTCTTTCTCTTTCTCTCCCTCTCTCTTTCTCTTTCTCTTTCTCTCCCTCTCTCTTTCTCTTTCTCTCCCTCTCCCTCCCTCTCCCTCTCCCTCTCTTTCTCTCTCATTTCCTCTCCTAAACAAGCAAAAGAGAAAGAGAATTAAACCCTAAACAAGCAAAAGAAGAAGAGAATGGACTCACTGATGAGATATGGCGAGGGTTTGGCGGCTCCTCTTCGCGATGAAGGCTCCTCCTCTCCTTTGCGAACGACGGCAGCGGCAAGCCTTCTTTCTCTCCCTCTCTCACAACGGTCGCTCTCTCTCTCGCTCTCCCTCTCAAAATGATCGACGAAAATGCGCGAAATGAACCCGCGCTCGATTTCGGCCTGTTTTTTTTCCCTGTGGGGCATCGCTATTTGCGTCGCAAATCGTAGATAGCGACGCAAATAGCAACGCCGCTACCTGCGTCGCTACCCGCCGTCGCTATAGGTTTAAATCCTTGTAGTGGAAGGTACCATATGGGATTGGTTAAAAGAAGTTGTGCATAGAAGATACCTATCACTGTCTTACTATAATATGAAAATGAATGAGTTCTTCACTTTATGTCACGTGGGTTTAAGCTTGGAAGCCTACTATTCTCGGTTTGTAACACTCAAGAAGTATGCATCCAACCTGTGGACACTATTCAGTTCTATGGGAATGTTTGAATCTTCCATTGGACACTCAACTAGAAGTGATGCAACCCGCACATATTCAAGATACATTACTAGAGGCAAAAACCCTCTACTAGGACATCCAATGCAAATCTAAGGGTGAATGATATTGGGGGCAAGGTCCTCCAAATAAGAGATCACATGTCTTTATCAGAAGAGCCTAGGTCCAACAACATGGTGGCCCAAGGAAGAAAGCCAAGGCCAACATAGCTAGAATATTTATATTAATAATTAGGAGAAATGATACTCAAAGGTGCTACCATTGCAATGAGCCAAGGCAATGCTTAAAGCCAAATCAAACCTTTTGGAAAGGATAGTTCCATGGGTAGAATAGAGGGACATTGGCTAAGAGAGAAGAAAATGTTTCCATAGCCACTTAGAGAACAAGAAGAAGAGGAAGAACCCATGATGGAAGCTGCAATGGAAAGAGGAAGGATACATGTTTCCCTCAATAAGAGAGGACCAAATTGCTAGTTTTTAATGATTCAAATAAGATAAATCCTTGAAGACTCTAGTAGATTGTAGAAGCACTCATTTTTTCGTTTCACTAAAATCTGCAAAGAAGCTAGCCACTAGAAATCGCACCTATATCTAAGCTTTTAGTGTAACTAGATAATGAAAAAAGACTCATATATGCACAATAGACTAGAAAGGTGGAATTGAATGTAGGTATAAGGCTCCATGTCATGCATTTGGGTGCCTATGAGTACATGCTAGGAATGGATTGCTTAATCCCCAGTGATGCCTACATCCATTGCAAGAAAGGCCAAATCTCTTCAAAATTTGAAGGAAAATCAAGTAACTACATAGGGTGAAGTTGGTAAGCCAAAAATTTAGTTAGCTAAAGCCTCATGCATTGCACAAGTCTAAGGGGAGGATAACACATCTATTTAATTAAGCTCAATAGGATTAATCAACACATAGGATTAGAAAAAAAACATTCTTGGATGAAGGAGTATATAGTTGTCTTTCATGCAAAGTTTACTGAACTTCCTTCCAAGAGAGAAATTGATCATGAAATCAAGCTTGTACAAGGAATTGGGCCTATGGCAAAATATCCTTATCAAACATCAATCGGTGAGGGCATTGAGTTTAAAGGAACAACTCAAGCACTTGTTAGATCAAGGGTACATTCATCCAAGTAATTTACTTGCTTGCAAAGCTTTGACTTTATTCTAGAAAAAGAAGAACAATAATCTTCATCTTTACATCGATTACCATGAGTTGAAGTAGGTGACTATCCAAAATGAGTAAATTCATCTAAGGTTAGGCTATTACCAAATAAGGATTAAAGAAGAAGATATTTCGCATATTGACCACCTTCAATATAAGATACATGTTTTATGAGTTTATTCTTGACATGATGTCCTTTGATTTGACTAGTATCTCAACTACTTTTAACAAACTAGTGCAAGATATTTTTAGGCCTTACCTTGACGAATTCATCCTCATCTTCTTTAGTGACATCCTCATCTATTCTAAAGAAGAAGTGACCATGAGGGACAACTCAAAATTATGCTTAAAATGTTATTTAAACATTGAGAATGCAAAAGCTATATGCTAACAAAATCAAGCATTAGGCAAAAAGTGATATTATAAATGGGCCTTTTAGTCCCCCCTCCCCCCTCTCTCCTTAAAAAAAGGAAAATTGGAGAAAAATAGTAAAACAATCTTCTTTTCTCTCCACTTTTGCAATCTCATTTTGCATTTTTTATATTATCCACAAAGGATTTGCTCAAATTCATTCTCTCTCCTCATTCAAGAGCCCTTTTTCAACCAAATTTTATATTAAAAAAGGAGTTAGTTACAAGAGTGTGGCCCTTGGTTTTCAATGCAAAATGATTAGTAGACATGAAGTAATTGATATTTCAATCGATAATAAGAAAAAAAAATTGAAAGTTCTATTAAAGATATTTTGGGGATTTTTTATATCATAGCTTTTGGTTTCAAAAAAACATATTGGTCAAATTTTCTTTTTTTGGATATGTTTTTGGAGATAAAATTAAATTTTCTAAAATACGATAAATCTTGGATATCCCTACTCTTTGAGCCATTTTTTCCCACTTCTTTACTCTTTCATGGCTCTATTGTGACATTTTCTCTGTGATTATGGAACCTTTATTAACATAGAGGACTACTTACACCTCTCTTTCTCTCTCAGAATCACTAATTTATAACCAATTGTATGCAACCTATCTATGTCTGTTTATCTATCCTTCCTCATTGCACTAAGCTACCTCCTTCCCCCTGATACCTTTGTGTGCCTCTCTGTGCATCTCTAATCTATCTCTTGAGAGACAGCCAAGCGTGGCTATCCATTTTTGTTAATATCTCTATGTATCCCCTCCAACTTATCTCCATATAGATACCAAACCAACTATTTCCATTAACGTCTTTATATATCTATCTTAGTGTCTCTACCTGTGCCTCTCTAGTTTACCACTATAAACTCAATAGCCCTATTCCTATTAACATATAATTTTATCATTTGGCTTCTCTCCAATCCAACTCTCTAATTACTAAACCTCATATTCTCATTAGTATCTTTGTGTAATCAATTCACGTACCTGCAACTAGGGGACAAGCAATTAGTAAAATATATATAGCAAAGAAGGAGTTGCATATTATAGTAGAGGCCAAATATGCCTAATTTTTTGAAAGGACCCAACGTACCAATGATAACCCATTGATTTTATAGAGTTACAAGTAGATGGCATTGATGCACATGGACTCGTTGATCGATGGGAGAATCTATCCAATCGATTCCCTAACCAGTAAACCTCAAAATTTCTTGAGAATCCCAAATTTTTTGAAGTATGTGTGTGAGGGTAATAATGGGTTGCTTGGTTACACTAAGTTGCTCAGTAATTAGGCATTCAAAGTGTTTACAACCTGCCAAGCAGCCATTAAAAAATTTATTGATGTTATCACTACACATCAACTTCATATACAAGAGCTCATACATCAAGTGGTGCAGTTGAATGAGACTATACTTCAATAAAATAATCAAATTGTGACAATGTAGGACACTATACATGACATTTGTATCTCATATAAGGAGGCAAAGGCACAATTGAATGACCTTAGAAAGATCAAAGGCAACATAACACAGGAGCGCAAACAAAAGAAGAAGCCAATCAATGAGTTAATTGTGAATAGCGGTTAGTGGAAGCAACATATTAAAGCATGCAAGGAAGCTCGGAATGAAAACCTAGGTGAGGGTAAGATTGGATCATCTGCTAGAAGATTAGTAAAGGAAAGTACATTAAAAAATACTTTGAGCAATCCAAAGTTAAAGGTTTTGAAGGAGAAGGTGATTGAGTCCGCATTGAAAGATATATCAAACAAGTTCTCAATTGTGGATGCACAATCCATTTGTGATAGGATTGGTATTAGTACACTGACTTACTCAAAAATATTCAAGGGTTTGAAGGCTAGGTTTGGTCATGTACTACACAATCCATTTGTGATAGGGCCGGTATTAGTATAGTGACTAACTAAAAAATATTAAAGGGTTTGAATGCTAGGTTTGGTCACGTGCTGAAGAAAAATAAAATCATGCCTCTTCCTAGACCCTTAACGTTAATAGAGGCTCAATGACAACTTAATGCAAAGGTGTTGGAGCTAATAAGATATCCCATGCATATTCAATGTGTGGAAAAACTAAATGTTGAGACAAAAAATGCATATGAGGTGAAGGTTACCAAACTCACCAATTATTATCTGGAATTATACATGGTGCAAATGGAAATGATAATGTACTACAATATGTCAATTGAAAATCGTAATGATAAACCACAGTTTGTCATAAAATTAGATGAAAGTGAGATCATCAAAGGAGTAAAACTTGAAAGAGTTAGTGTAACTTTGATGAATAGCTTTATAATTTGATAAGAGCAATCCATGGAACCTTAGTGTTCAATCAGAGCATTATGTGTGGCGACTCACTAATTTGAGGTTTGTAGGGAAACATTTGAGGTACTAAAGCGCTTCTTTATATACACGAGCATTCCAAACATCATCCATTCTCTCATGAATATAGCGAGATACTCTGAATTGAAGGGTATGGTCAATACTTGATGGAATGGCATCTTGTAAGAGACTTAAAAACTTTAAAATGCATGTGTTATGCCGCCTTCAATGGTGCAAATGCAAATTATCCATGCTTATATTTCTTAATAGAGAGAGTGAAAGGAAAGGATGGGAAGAAGAACTAGCAAAGGGTAACAACTGTTGCACTAATACATAATAAAAAAAATCCCACTCAAAAGCCCATCTTCAAAATTCCATTGGATCATGTTCATATTTTTTCATTGCTTGATTTTGTTAGAATCATGGAGAAAATGGTTTATGAGGTAGTTTACTTTGCATACAAAATGCAACCAGAAAAAGAAGCCATTGCAATGTATAAGAATGTGGATTGAATGCTATTGGAAATTGGGCTACACAAGTATCAAATAACTATTTAAAAAGATAAGAAGAGACCAAGAAAAAATGGTAGCTTTCCAGAAAAGCCTTGCTTTGGAGGAGCAAAGGCTAGGAAGTTTCTTTCAACACCCATCAATGAGAAAAAATATCACAGTTTGTAGGCCACAAGATTATGATGGGTTTAAAAAAAGCATAATATGGTTCTTGATTGAAGTAATGGTGGTAAAACAAGGTTGGCCAAAGATAAGGTTTGAATTAGTCTCAGTAAATTGACTCCCTTGCTTTGAAAGATGGTGTTTAAAAATAGAGATAAGCAAGAGTTTATCGATGCACTGCATAGCTTCTATGAAAACATAGTGGAAGCATGGGACAAAATCTCTATGACACATTAAATGGTGCATACTAAGTCAATATTTTAAAAGTGTATAAATTGTATAAACTATTGTACACATTTTTAACTCATGCATGATATGTGCCTTTGTAGCATATCCTTGAGATGCATGTGTCATACTTTATGGAAAAGTAAAGTATTGGAGTTTGGTCCGTGCAAGGATCATAGTAGCGGATGAAGCTCAACTCTCATGAAAGAGAGAAAATGAGTGTGTTGATGAATTGGCTACAGACATGATTAAATTACTTTGTGTCACTAAAAGAGCACATTATGATGCCTCAAAGTGCCAAAGAAAACCATGTCAAGTGGCTAGAAATAAGACTTTAAAAAGGTAGTAAATTGGCTTAGAAAAAGCTAAGATAGTAAGATGAAAAATGTATGCAGTATGAATACAATTTATTATTTAAGAGAGAAAGAGAGAGTATATCTATGTAAATGAGTCTTCAAGTTTAAACACTATATAAAATGGTCTCACTTTCTATTTTATTCATTGAGATTTCAATCTATTACTATATAGGAAATATAGCTAGGTTTAAGATAGCCATGAAATGAAAGATGCATTCATTCCAATGGAATGAATATAGTTTGTAATGTTATCTTTTTTGGAATAGTGTTCTCCTTGATGAGTGGACACACAACTATGTCCCAGTGCAAAACTATTATACTCACCTAAAAATATGAATTAACTTTTTGCTCTCTTCCTTCACTCTCAACTTCAATGTGCACTTTCGCTTTAGTTTTACAATAGCATTGCCAATTTCAATAGGAAAGACATGTGAAAACTTGCCATTTCTCATTACATACTTTAATCTTGATACATTTGTATGATCTATGTGGTGCAGGCTTCCTAAGGGTTTGCAATCACAACATTTATTTTTTGATTATTGATCAATCCATAATTTTGGTGCAAGATAATTTAAAAATACCAAACTTTATTAGAATGCAGCAAAACTTCACACACATATATATCCACTATACATATCCGTGATCCAATTCCCTTCTTCATCTTTCCTATTATGTACTGAGAGAGTGTTTATTCTTCTCTCACACATTATAACCTAGGAAATAGATGTGCAAAAGTATGTGTTAAGCTCTAAATAGTAAGCATCTTAAGTTTAACCAATATGTTGTATAGATCCACATGGCATTAAGGGATGTTTACACTTTTGTAAACAAACATAAATATTGATATCAAAATACATATAGGTATGCACATTGATACAAAGTAAGGATTTGGTTTCAAGGCATCACTTTAATCATACCATTTACATGAAATAGAATGGAAAGAGTAGTACAAGAATACTCAGAGAATTTTGTTTTAAAAATTTACATCATAATGAATAGGAGTTTGATATGACTCAATACATTGTAAAAAAACATAAGCATTAAAGAGTAGTCAATACAAGAATGGTAGCCACATAACATGCAAATTTTAATAGACACATTGGATTGACATCTGAGAAATTCTGTAACTCACCACATTATGTGTTATATGGATGATATGATACAAGAGTTTCATGGATCATAGCAAATTGGGATGGAGATCCAAATGGACATATAAGATCAATAAATGAAAGAATTTTTGAACCTCGACTTCTAGTAGATCCATGTCATCTAATAGGAAGGAATCACTCATCATGGTAAAATAGTTGATCAAGAATTTTGTGCTTCACCCAAATCTTCCATAATACTTGCATGTCATAGAAACATATCATTTCAATAACAACCAAAATAACTAATTATTCATGAGTTCTTGCAATATAAAAGCGTGAGTTTACCTCTCGGGTAAGTTACTCATGAATATATGTATGCATCATGTGGGTTCAAAATAAGGTATTTTTAAAATATCACTTTTATACATTTTTTACATACAGAAGGGTGTAATATAAAGAGGTTATTTAGAGATTGAATAGAAAAGGGTTATGTTTTATTCAGGAAAAATAGGCCTTGAACGCATGTGATGTAGAGGATATACATATGGTAACTTCCCTGAGGTTTACCTATAAGGTAGAACATCTACACTTCTCTATTGGTTGCAATAACAATAATAGATTTGAAACTTATGATCATCAAAACCTATTGAAATCATCCATGAGAAATTGTGACTAGATTGTTCAATTGATGAATCCCTTTTAACAAAAAATACATAGAGTTGCTGTAACAAGCGGGATACACACCGACTAGGGTTTAGGCACCTCGTCACACTGACCGGGGTATTTAAGGTGTAAGAGCCCCAAATTAGGTCAACTAGTTATTATCAAGATCATACTCTTCACCTTCATCTCCATCTTCCATGGCTTCCTCCTTCCTTCTCTCCTCTTTTCTCTCTTTCTCTCTCTTCTTCTAGTCTTCTTCCTTCTTCTTCTTGTTCACTTTCTCTCTCCTCATCTCTTCTTCTCTCTCTTCTCAACTTCTTTTATTACAAGTGGTATCAGAGCTTCAGGATTTGGTACTTTTCCTCCTTCCCCTTTCTCCCTTTTCAAATCCCAAAAACCCTAGTTACTTAGCTTACAGGTACAGGTACAGCAAGAAGGATTGCAGTTAACTTCAACTTTTTGGAGCAAGCAGAAGCTATGGCTAGAGACTCAGACATATCTAGAGGTAAAATGGTTAAAATAGTAGGTCATCACTTCTTTTCATGAAAATTTCTAGGCCAAGTTTAGAGTCCCAGGAGTTGGAAGAGGGCAAAACCTCAGTCACTTTTGCCCCAGCCCTCTTTCTCTCTCTTCTCCTGCAAGCTGCCATGGTTGCCAACCCAAAGAAACCCAAAAATTTGACCTGAGGGTGCTCCCCGACATCAACCAGCCCTGGGACTCCTTCCCTGACCCCCCAAGCTACTGATCAAGTAGTGGACTGGGGGGATTTGCTGCCTAGAAGGCCTGCAGGACAACCCCATAATTTTCAGTGCATTTTGCACTGGCTGTCCTGCCCCTCCCCAGCCCTCCTGCCACTCCTCCTCTTGCTGCCCTCCCCTCCTTGCCACTCCAGGGCACTGATTCAGCACATTGGTCTTCCCCTTTGGCACTCTTTCTCCTGGAATTCAGCCCCAAGATGGATAGCAGTTGGACTGTTTGAAACAGTTTGGGGTAGCCATGGATTCTTCAAGCTGAAGCCATCCCTGACCTTGAGATCTCACACCCCACAAGCCCTTCAGCCCATGAACGATTTCTCTTGCCCGGATGAAGACATTGAGCTTAGCATGCATGGGACCCTTGCGGGCAGCCATGAAAGCTTCACTTGAAGCTTCCCATTCTTGAAGCTCAAGCTCGAGGATAAGCATGGGAGCCTTCTTCATCAACAGGAGCATTCAAATGCTCAAGCACTCTTCCACGGATGCCCAACTAACAACCGAACTTGATCAATGGAGCAAGCAACATCATGATGATTCGTGCTTCAACAATCTTCCCAAGCATTAAAGAGGTATGCCATTCTGATCTTAATCTCTCAATTTAGTGTAATATTTCCACATGAAATATTAAAGAATTTTGACCACTACACGCCCCATGCTAAAGCAGTGCTAAGTCATCTCCCGCAATGGAATAATGTTAGTGACTAAGTCCTTACCCCGCGCATGCAATAATAAACCCCAACCGTGTTGTGCAAATAAGGTCGAGGCTAAAACCCGCAAGCCGCACAAGAGTACCCTTTACGGGAAAAGGTAAGTGGATAATGGTCAAATTTTGTGCAATTTTTTTTTTATTATTAACCCCCTCCCCCCAGCCAATGCATGGCAAGGAGAGGGAGTATGGAGGAAACCTTGTGTTATGTGGAGAGCATGGGGGAAAGAGGAAGCATGAAAGCCACCCATGTGGGAGGCTATCTCCCCCCCTTAGCCCTATAAAACCACCCCCTCCCCAAGCTTGAGGGAGGGGAGAGAGGAGAGAAGATTGTCGTGCTACCCCAGCCTGCCATTGCTACCACGCCAGGGAGTTGCTGCAACACGGCGCCTGCTGCCGCCACGCTGGTCCACTGCCGCCTCCACCTCACCATCACCATCATCATAATCACCGCCATCGTCCTCTTTTTCATCCTCTCCATCATCACGTCTTTCAACCCCACGTTTCTGTCAGAAACAGAAGCTTGAGAAGCTTCCTTAGAAGCTTCTAATTTTAAGCTTCCTAAAGTCCCATTCCCCCGTGCTTCCCCGAGAATTTAAACCCAAGCCTCCAAGGGCCCTGATCGTGCGCAGGAGAGGGAGATCGCAGACTGTGAGCCTTCAGGACACATGAGTAACCCAAGGGGAGCTGCTGTGACAAAAGAATACACTACATAAATGGCCCCAAAGTTAAAGATGCGAGGCGCACACGCGGGAGCCTCCAACCCAAGTTTACACATGGACATCACTGTGAGTCCTCAAGCCCAGGTTCCAATTGTATTTCTTGCATAAAAGGGATGCATTAAGCACGATGGTTTTTAGGAAAATTTAAATGCATTTTATCCATCGTTTTACAAAGTTTAGTGCATGCCGGTTAATTGAAATTGCTTGCATTCCCGTCAACAAGGGTAGTCGCAATATCCTTGAATGTATAATGCATAAATTAGAAGAGGGATCGTGCTAAGAAGGATAGGGCTTGTCGTATGTTGCACTTATGATTTAAATCCATGGACGTGATTCACATAAAGGTTAATTTTAGACGCCATTGAATATTGTCCAAAGAATTGCATTACATGAAAAGGAAACCATGAACGTGCCTGTTGCATGCGAGGATACTTGCATTTTTAAGTCGGGTTGAGTGCTGGTGAACAAATTAAGACAACAATAGTCTTATGATATTCGTCATGCATGAGCTTCTTTATCGAAGTTGTTTTAGAAAAAGATGCATTTAATATTAAATCATGAATTCAATGCATTGGACAAAGGGTTTGTAGGTATAGTTCTTGTTAAAACTCAACGTAGGTCTCTATACAAGTTAGTCCTAAATTGTCAATCATTAAAGCTTGGTTCCGTTGCATCATTATAGTTTTAGCGCAAGGGGAAAGAAATGATCATTGAAATCTTTTAGCTGCATAGAAGGAAAAGTCAATGAATCGCATATTTGCATGGAATGTTGCATCTTGAATTTATTTATTTGCATCTCTTAGGAAAAGTAATTGCATCTATTCTAAGCAAACATCACTTCTTATTGCAAGACCATTAGATCAATTAGGTATTTTGCTTGCAAAGGCGTAACTCAAACAATGATTACCTCAATGCACTAGGTAGAGTTTAGTTATACAAAAAAAATTCTGCCTAGTATCGCACTTTGACGCCAAGTCAAGACTTTCGAACCCAAGGGTCCTACCCACATTCACGGAATGTTAGTGTTAGTTAGATGCCCATACAATAACGATCTAGGATTTTTACCCTAGGTCAAATTGGTCTAATACTAGACTTTCGATTGAGTTTAGAAACCCTAGGGCCAAACGTTGTCGGCCTAGTATGGTTAGGGTTGGGTTGGGTCAAAAGACGTCCCAAACCCCACATCTTGACCAAGGAACGCCGTTGATGGGAGAAATGATCCCATGAGTTAGGTGCGACACTTGTCTCATGCAACAAGTTGCAATGTCACATGGTTTTGTGTTTGAATCACAGGATAGATTTGCCACTCCTTGGAACAAGGTTGGCAGGTTCTAATGTAAGTCTAATTTGCAAGCGAATGAGTAGACATCCTGCTACATCACCCTTCTTTGGACCGGTTTGCCAAGTTAGGGAAGTTATGTATTTCTTAGCAAGCAAAAGGGAATAAAGCTCATGTCCTGCCACTGTGTCCAACAGTTGGTCTGTGAAAGGGATAGGAAAGTGATCCTTCTTCATCTTGGAATTGAGCTTGCGGAAGTCCACATAGATTCGCAATTTGCCATTTTTCTTGGGTACAACCACGATGGGTGAAACCCATTCACTATTTGCCACTGGAGAGATGAACTCGGCTTCCAGAAGCTTCAACAACTCCGCTTTCACCAATGTGGAATAATTCGGGTTCATTCGCCTCTGTCGTTGCCGTACTGGCTTGGCATCAGGCTCCAAGTCAATATGATGTTGACATATTGTGGGATCAATCCCCTTTAGGTCTTTGTAAGACCATGCAAACAAGTCCAAATTTTCTTTCAACAAGTTGTACAAGGTTGACAACTCCTCTTCTGGGAGGCTGCTACCCACCTTCAAGTGGCGTTCAGTGCCATCTAAATCCACAAAGGTTAACTGCCTTTCACCTTCTACTTCACAGATGAAGGTCCCACGGACTGCTTCTGGATACAGATCTGACTCCTTCAAAGGAGTGGTATCCTCTTTTGATGTCTCATTAGACCCAACTTCTTCTTTTGGTGGAGACTTAGGGTGCTCCTTAAGATGTTGAAATGGGATTAGAGCCGTTTCGGATTTGGTTTCAAAATTAATTACCTCTTGGCTTGAAGACTCCTCTTCTGAAGATGACACATCCAAGAATGTCACATAACAGGGACCCTCTGATTTCTGTTGGGTTTGTGGGACTGGTGCTTGTTGGCACGGTGCATCATCATCATCTTTCTTTGGCAAGGATGGGTGAGGACGGCATGAGACACTGCTGAAAGACAGCTTGTTCTTCTTAACCCATTTCTTATAAAGATTTTGCATATGAGAAGATCCATTTACCAGCCCAAATGGTACCTTCGCCATTCTATCCCATAGCATGAGCTCGTCTGCTTCTGATGCTTCTGGACCTTCTTCTTCAAATGTATCCTCTGCAGGTGGGATAGATTCTTTTGGCTCACTTTCATAACCTTCTTCTTCAATATCATCTCCATCCTCTTCTGTCTCTGTTTCTGTCTCTGCTTCTGTCTCTGCCTCTGTCTCTGCTTCTGTTTCTGTCTCTGTCTCTGTTTCTGTAGGAGCTCTGTAAGAGAAGAACAGATTCTCTATTTCATCTTCTGCCTCTGTCTCTGCTTCTGCTATGGCCATGTAACAGGGAGAGCAGTACATCCATGCTTCTATCTCACTGTCAGAAGTGATTTCGGAAATTGTTCCTGGTTCAGGCAGGAAGTATTCACCCATTGATAATGACTTTGCATCTTTTGGAAGTTGTCTTATAGTATCCACTGTTAAGGAACGTGCCACTGTTTTCTTGGGAAGGATCTGTTTGACAGCATCTTCGTCTGTTGATGTTCCATCTGTAGCCTCATTAGGGGAGTCAAAAGATAATTCCAAGGAGGTGGATCCATGTCCTTTTTGAGAACCATACAGTTTCAGCACCACTTTGTTGGGTCCTCTACCCAAGGTCAAGGTTCCTTTGAACCAATCCGTTCTTGCTCGGGCTTCAAAAAGCCATGGTCTGCCCAGTAACAGAGGATAGGATGTACCATAAGAGTTTGGCTTCACCACCAGATAGGTTAGCCAATAATCTTTTCCAGCCATTGTAGTCTTCACATATGGGAGAATGCCCAAAGGCTTGATTCTGCTCTGATCCGCCAGTCTGATGAGCCATTGGGTCGGTTACACACCTTGTAGGCCTAGATCCTTCATTGTCACATCCGTCATAATGTTCACTGATGAACCACCATCAATCAGTGCATTTGCAATAAAACAGCCTTCTATCCACATGCCAGTCTCTGGAGTACCCGGATCTAGGAAAGCGTTAGCCACATCCACTTCTTTTACAGGCTCTGGAGCTTTATTGGACTTTGTTGCTATTGAAGGAGCAATCCTTAAGCCAGTATACTTTTGAAACTTTTTCGGCAACTGGGAGACAACATCAATAATTGTCGGAATGTAAGGTTTGGTTTAAAGGTATCTAGATCTCTGACCAGATCGTATTCCTTAATAGGATCCACTGGCTTCTCTAATCGGTTAGGGAATGGGGCAACACCCATTTTCATCTTCCCTCTCTCTTCCAACAGGGGAATCATGGGAACTTCTTCTGCCACTTGTGGCACTTCCTCCTCTTTTGTCTCCTGGACCTCTGGTCCTGTCTCTGTAACTGTCTCTGTAACTCTCTGTGGCACTGTAGTGCTTTGTACGGCACTGTCAGGCTCTGTTCTGTTCTGTTCTTCTGGTGGAAGATTGAACTTCACTGTTCTGGCAGGAGGGTTATTTTCTTTCTGGATAGGTGGTTCCTTCTTGTTTGCACGTGTGATGGCAGCAACTTCCAATTCCACTAAATTGGAGGTAGGCTCTTGGGCCTTAGCCGGACTATCAGTAACACTGTTTTTCACTGGGGCTGGGCTTGGACAGTCTTTTGCAGTGTGGCCTTCTCCTTTGCATCGACTGCATAAGGGCTTGTAATCCACTGACCTTCTGGGATTTGGATAATTTGGTGAGATGTGTCTCTTTTCTCCACATCTATAACACTCCACTTCTGATCTCTGACCACCGCCAGACTGTCTTCCTCTGTAACTTTGGGAAGGAAATCTTTTGGGTCCGAAATTAGGACCAAACTCTCTAGCTTGGGTCCAATATCCTGTGTTGTCATTTTGGATTTCAACAAGTTGAATCTTGCGTCTTCTTCCTTCCTTCTCCTATCATGCATCTCCTTCAGAGAGCAAATGTCCTCTGTATGGTTCTTCCGCAAACAGTAGGAACAAAAGGCTCCAGGAATGGTTGGTTTTCGTGTACATTCAGTGGCTAAATGGCCTGCTTGATGACACTTACCACACCAAGCATTTGACCGCATCACATCTCTTCCTGCTCCTGCAACGTTGGATATGCTAGCGGTATTCACTTTCAGCGTCTGTAGCTGCTCTGTAATCACATCCATCAACTCCTTTTTGATGTTGGCAACTGAGTTGGATAAGTAATCCTTCAAGCTTTCTCCTCCTAAGGTACTGGCAGGAGGGTTTTGAGGAGTCTCTGTAATCACTGCATAAACAGGTTGGGCTGGTGCAGAGGAATCTCTGTTCTGATTCTGATTTAGAGCTCCTGTTTGAACTGTTGGCTGTTGGCTCTAGTTGGTAGGGTTCCACTGTTGCTGCTGATTTGGCATTGGGAAAATTGGTTGGGACAATTGTTGTTGTGGTTGAACCATCATTTGAGGCATGGATTGTGGCCACTGTGGATTTGGTGCACTGTACTGTGATACTGGGGGCATCTGTTGGTAAGGGTAGGGGACAATCCCTGGGACTGCATTTGGTGGGTACATCATTCCTGGCATCAGAGGAGGTAGGACTCCTCTTCCTGTATTCATCGCTAATCTATCTTCCGCTTCATCGTACAGTCTTGCACCTTCTGTTGCAGCTTGCAGTGTGGCTGGTCATTGCAGCTCCACAAACTTACGGACTTTTGGTTGTAATCCTCTGAGAAACACTCCCTTCTGAATGCCATCATCTAGATTATGGTTAGTGAGGAAGGCCAACTTCAGGTCGTCCCATGTGCCAAAAGTTCCTGCTGCTTGTCTCTCATACCACTGAAACGCTGCGCCCTTGAAAGTGGCGGGGAATATCGCCAACCAATGCTCAAGGGTTCTGGCATTGTTAGCCACACATGCTACCATAAACTCTGCTACATGAAGATCGGGGTCTTCATTATACTCTCCCTTAAAAACTGGCAATGGAACTACATTCGCTGGCCTGTCATCAATATTTCCAGGACGGATTTGACTTGGAAGTGGACCTCGAGCAGGAGGAGGAAGGGCTTGATGTGCCATTGGGACTTCTGTAAAGAGTTCCGCAAGGGTGTCAAAGGCGGCTTCTGCTCTGCGAGCTCGTTCTCAGCCTTGATTTTTGCTTTCTCTCTTCTCACGTACGTCTGGACTCGTTCTAACGCTTGCCTCTTTATTGCGTCATTCATCAGGGGGTTGGCTCCACTATGTTGTTAGTGCTCCACAGAGGGTTAACAGAAGGCTTCAGTCTCTGGAGGGCTCTCTTGCCAAAATTTCTTCTACTTCTTTCTTTTCAACGTCCCTGAATTCTGCTTTCATTCCACTGCACAGAGGAAGGTATTCGGTTCTGAAGGTGTCAAAATGCATATGTCTGAGCATTGTGGTGGTGCTATCATCATAGTAATGCCAGCTTCTGATGGTTTCAACAGTGTATGTTGTGAAAAACACTCTGTCTACCAACTTCCAATGGGTTGCCAATTGAGCAAACAAAAGATTATCAGTACACCAAGCATCCCATGTATCTTGCTGTTGAGCATACGAACAAATTCCAACTCTTTTCCTTCTTGTCTTTGTGAACCTCTACAGACCAAGACTCCTAAAGCTTCTTCACAATCTCCCACTTGATGTTGCCTGGAAACTTCTCAATGAATGCCAAATCTTCCATTGATGGTAATTCTCTCTGTTTCTGCTCTTCAGTTTGTTCCCAAACAGTTTGCCACCAAGATGCAAGTTTCTGCTGCTTCAACAGAAAGAGGAAACTGTCCGCCACATAGAGCATGCATCATGATGATGATGTGTTTCCGCCATTGTGGGATGAACTTCTTGTGGAAAGTGGCTTTGATTATGAGAAATTCCAACTCTTCAGTGGAAGAAGGAACTTTACAAACATCCATTGAATTCTTCTCTTCTTGGCAATGCCATTTCCTTCATTTTCAGCCTCTTCTGGTGCTTGTTGATGGAAAGCTTCCCCGGCTGCGCACCAAAAACATGGAGCCCCAAGAGGAACACCAAGGAAGAGGGAATTCTCTTGCAAGAAAATCTATCTTGTAACATCAACAAGCTTATTTATCATGTTTCATATGATCACAATGAAGAAAAGAACACCAGGCACAACAAATCTTCATGCAACATCATGTAGATCTCCCACGGATTTGATAGAATCAACCATATTCTTCAACATCTTCACAAAATCCATCAATAGAACAAAGAAAGCAAAGGAATACACCATCTCATCCGCTCTTCAAAACCTTCACGCCTGAATTTAGTGAGGAAGGCCAACTTCAGGTCGTCCCATGTGCCAAAAGTTCTTGCTGCTTGTCTCTCATACCACTGAAACGCCGCGCCCTTGAAAGTGGCGGGGAATATCGCCAACCAATGCTCAAGGGTTCTGGCATTGTTAGCCACACATGCTACCATAAACTCTGCTACATGAAGATCGAGGTCTTCATTATACTCTCCCTTAAAAACTGGCAATGGAACTACATTCGCTGGCCTGTCATCAATATTTCCAGGATGGATTTGACTTGGAAGTGGACCTCGAGCAGGAGGAGGAAGGGCTTGATGTGCCATTGGGACTTTTGTAAAGAGTTCCGCAAGGGCGTCAAAGGCAGCTTCTGCTGCGAGCTCGTTCTCAGCCTTGATTTTTTCTTTCTCTCTTCTCACTTACGTCTGGACTCGTTCTAACGCTTGCCTCTTTATTGCGTCATTCATCAAGGGGTTGGCTCCACTATGTTGTTAGTGCTCCACAGAGGGTTAACAGAAGGCTTCAGTCTCTGGAGGGCTCTCTTGCCAACATTTCTTCTACTTCTTTCTTTTCAACGTCCCTGAATTCTGCTTTCATTCCACTGCACAGAGGAAGGTATTCGGTTCTGAAGGTGTCAAAATGCATATGTCTGAGCATTGTGGTGGTGCCATCATCATAGTAATGCCAGCTTCTGATGGTTTCAATAGTGTATGTTGTGAAAAACACTCTGTCTACCAACTTCCAATGGGTTTCCAATTGAACAAACAAAAGATTATCAATACACCAAGCATCCCATGTATCTTGCTGTTGAGCATCCACGAACAAATTCCAACTCTTTTCCTTCTTGTCTTTGTGAACCTCTACAGACCAAGACTCCTGAAGCTTCTTCACAATCTCCCACTTGATGTTGTCTGGAAACTTCTCAATGAATGCCAAATCTTCCATTGATGGTCATTCTCTCTGTTTCTGCTCTTCAGTTTGTTCCCAAACAGTTTGCCACCAAGATGCAAGTTTCTGCTGCTTCAACAGAAAGAGGAAACTGTCCGCCACATAGAGCATGCATCATGATGGTGATGTGTTTCCGCCATTGTGGGATGAACTTCTTGTGGAAAGTGGCTTTGATTATGAGAAATTCCAACTCTTCAGTGGAAGAAGGAACTTTACAAACATCCATTGAATTCTTCTCTTCTTGATAATGCCATTTCCTTCATTTTCAGCCTCTTCTGGTGCTTGTTGATGGAAAGCTTCCCCGGCTGCGCACCAAAAACATGGAGCCCCAAGAGGAATACCAAGGAAGAGGGAATTCTCTTGCAAGAAAATCTATCTTGTAACATCAACAAGCTTATTTATCATGTTTCATATGATCACAATGAAGAAAAGAACACCAGGCACAACAAATCTTCATGCAACATCATGTAGATCTCCCACGGATTTGATAGAATCAACCATATTCTTCAACATCTTCACAAAATCCATCAATAGAACAAAGAAAGCAAAGGAATAAACCATCTCATCCGCTCTTCAAAACCTTCACGCCTGAATTTAGTGAGGAAGGCCAACTTCAGGTCGTCCCATGTGCCAAAAGTTCCTGCTGCTTGTCTCTCATACCACTGAAACGCCGCGCCCTTGAAAGTGGCGGGGAATATCGCCAACCAATGCTCAAGGGTTCTGGCATTGTTAGCCACACATGCTACCATAAACTCTGCTACATGAAGATCGGGGTCTTCGTTATACTATCCCTTAAAAACTGGCAATGGAACTACATTCGCTGGCCTGTCATCAATATTTCCAGGACGGATTTGACTTGGAAGTGGACCTCGAGTAGGAGGAGGAAGGGCTTGATGTGCCATTGGGACTTCTGTAAAGAGTTTCGCAAGGGTGTCAAAGGTGGCTTCTGCTGCGAGCTCGTTCTCAGCCTTGATTTTTACTTTCTCTCTTCTCACGTACGTCTGGACTCGTTCTAATGCTTGCCTCTTTATTGCATCATTCATCTGGGGGTTGGCTCCACTATGTTGTTAGTGCTCCACAGAGGGTTAACAAAAGGCTTCAGTCTCTGGAGGGCTCTCTTGCCAACATTTCTTCTACTTCTTTCTTTTCAACGTCCCTGAATTCTGCTTTCATTCCACTGCACAGAGGAAGGTATTCGGTTCTGAAGGTGTCAAAATGCATATGTTTGAGCATTGTGGTGGTGCCATCATCATAGTAATGCCAGCTTCTGATGGTTTCAACAGTGTATGTTGTGAAAAACACTCTATCTACCAACTTCCAATGGGTTGCCAATTGAGCAAACAAAAGATTATCAGTACACCAAGCATCCCATGTATCTTGCTGTTGAGCATCCACGAACAAATTCCAACTCTTTTCCTTCTTGTCTTTGTGAACCTCTACAGACCAAGACTCCTGAAGCTTCTTCACAATCTCCCACTTGATGTTGTCTAGAAACTTCTCAATGAATGCCAAATCTTCCATTGATGGTCATTCTCTCTGTTTCTACTCTTTAGTTTGTTCCCAAACAGTTTGCCACCAAGATGCAAGTTTTTGCTGCTTCAACAGAAAGAGGAAACTGTCCGCCACATAGAGCATGCATCATGATGGTGATGTGTTTCCGCCATTGTGGGATGAACTTCTTGTGGAAAGTGGCTTTGATTATGAGAAATTCCAACTCTTCAGTGGAAGAAGGAACTTTATAAACATCCATTGAATTCTTCTCTTCTTGGCAATGCCATTTCCTTCATTTTCAGCCTCTTCTGGTGCTTGTTGATGGAAAGCTTCCCCGGCTGCGCACCAAAAACATGGAGCCCCAAGAGGAACACCAAGGAAGAGGGAATTCTCTTGCAAGAAAATCTATCTTGTAACATCAACAAGCTTATTTATCATGTTTCATATGATCACAATGAAGAAAAGAACACCAGGCACAACAAATCTTCATGCAACATCATGTAGATCTCCCACGGATTTGATAGAATCAACCATATTCTTCAACATCTTCACAAAATCCATCAATAGAACAAAGAAAGCAAAGGAATACACCATCTTTAAATGGAAACACATCACATAGTATTCATCTTCAATATCTTCATAGTCTTCTCTCTCAATCTCTCATGTACAATCACTCTGGTTGAGTAGAATTGGCTATCACTGACTCTGTCTCTCTCTCTCCATCAATAATACATCATATCCTCACTACAATCTCTCAAAATCACTCTCAATAATCCCTCTTAGGTCGTGGATACCCCTCCCAAGAGGTATGTCTGATATGAAGAGTCACCAGAGCCACTACAGTGTCCTTTCATAGCTCACTACTGTCACTTCACTCTAGTCTACAATCAATATCATCCAAAACACTCTCAAACCACTTCTAAACCAATCAATTATCTCATAAAATCAACCATTCAGCTCTCAAAAACAACAAAAATCAGCCAAAAAACAAGTCATTTCAACACTTCAACAATAATCCGATGGAGTTTGGATCACTGAGAACTGGCGATTCGGACCCTTCTTATGAAGAGCAGTATGAACCGTTGTCATCTCAATGTCAGCATCCATAGATGGATCTTCTTCATTGCCCAAGTCCTTGTTGGCAACAATGGAGGTTCTCCCTTTGGCCATGACAGTGGCTCCTTGGCCATGGGTGGCTCCTTGGAATGGCCCTTGGCGTTGTCCTCTATTAAGCTTGGGACACTGCCTCTTGAAGTGTCTAGGCTTGTTGCAATGAAAGCAACAGAGATTGCGGCCATTACCTTATGTAGGAACAAAGTTGTTGACACTGTTGGTCCTAGATTTCTTCCTTTGACCCTGATTTTTGCCCTACGCTCTCTTAGACTGAGACCTACACATTCCCTTGTTCTGATCCCTGTATGACCAAGTCCTGTTGTTCCTTGGCTTGGACTGCACCAATGAGTGCATCTTATAGGTCTGTTGGCCGTATTGATTCAAAGCGGGTGTTTATGGGTGGATTTAACCCAGCACAAAACTTTGACACCTATCGTGTCATATCCATTTGTGGCGCGTACTTTAACAGAGAGACAAACTTTGAATAATATGCATCAAGGGATAGTGCAAGCTGCTTCAATTTATAGAACTCGTTCATCTTCTGTGTGTGGTAGATAGGTGGCAGA
The DNA here is from genome assembly GCF_053477565.2 of Lygodium microphyllum. Classification (NCBI taxonomy): domain Eukaryota; kingdom Viridiplantae; phylum Streptophyta; class Polypodiopsida; order Schizaeales; family Lygodiaceae; genus Lygodium; species Lygodium microphyllum. The sequence goes on along the minus strand of NC_141140.1, from coordinate 133,172,400 downwards.
TACCTCCCTCGCATAGCTTCTTTAAGCTTCTCCCAAGTGACTATCCCTTCCAAGATCCCTTGGTCTCTGCACCACTATTTCCACCAAAGTCTTGCTTCGCCTGTAAGCTTAAGTTTGGTGAGCATAGCTTGGTTAGCAGGTGCAGTTCTTGTTGCCTCAAAATAGTCCTCCATGGACTCGATCCAGACCTCGGCGTCAGTTTGAACAGTCCTTCCCTTACCATCGAATTCAGGTGGCTTGATTTGTTTGAGAAGGAACTTCTTCTCTTGAATCACAGCTGTACTTAGTACAGGGGTCGGACTTGGAATCTGCACTTGGGGTTGCGCCTGGGCAGTAAGATTCTTTATGTTAAAACTTACCAAATGTTTCTCACATTACATTGTTATGACCCACACAGCTTTTAGCCAAGTAACCTAATCACTTAACTCCTTTGCTAACATTAACAGCCAGGATAGACAGTAATAAAAATCTTATTCATTCATGAGGGCATAGCCCTTTTGAGTACATTTATTTTGGGAAAGTAGAACAAGCTGATTGGCACATCAGTTTAGGGAAAATAGGATGGTGTTACATTCGGCTACAGGGACTGAGTAATAATATGGAGAGGGGTCATGGATTTTCAGGAATCAATAAGTCATAGGAAGCTTGGGGTATCCCTTCCTTTGGTACCCGTTCTTCTCATAACGCCCTAGCACTTTGATTCTGTCGGCCGAGATCACCCGAGTCACTTCTTCATACACATACTTGTTCTGCTTGACTTGCCGATGGCCAACATGCAAGGTTGCATTTGCATGAGCTTCGACAAAGATAAACAACTTCACGATCTTTAAATCCTCCATCCACTTGATTCTCTTCAAGTTAGTCTAAAGGTACGCAAGTCGGTGGGCTGCTATGTTATATATTCCGAATTCACCCGTCCATCTCCGTTCCACGTACAGGGGTGAAGGATTGTAGATGCGGTCTAGAATATTCATCATGTCTAGCCTTCGTCAATAATCCGAAGCACGCATTGCAGTCATAAACATAACGTAGAACACCAAGAATTTGTTCCATGCTTCGTGACTCTGCAGCCCAGCATCCATAAGTAAGTAAGGAAATGTTCTCAACAGTAACATTGCTCTACATTCCTCCATTAAGTTCCTTTGTAAATATCAGATTCCGTTGGTTCGCTCTGATACCAACTATAACGTGCCGTACGTCTAATTGCGGGACATGTCTTAGCAGCCCATCGGGAGGAGGGTCTAGAAGGCTCCGCCTGGCACTCGCAGGGAATGACACAGGGTTTGCGATCTAGGTCTTCCCAAGTCTACCCTAAGTGGAAGAGTCCAGCCATTCCCACTTCGAATTGACCTGAGGTCAAGGTTCCTTTCCTACCAGCAAGTCTCTAGGTCTTGATTGCCTTATCATCTCATCATTTGAGAAAAGTTCCCAGCTAACTAGGACCACCCTTCCGTAGGACGGACCCGAGTCACTTCCATCGCACTTTCCTCAGTTTGCTTTAGTTATCTATTTACCTAACACATTACGTTTTGACATGCAAAATCAGCTCCCTTAATTAAAACCAATTAATCACGGGTTCCTTCATGTAACTTAGGCACTGACACAAAAACAATGTCAAGCAAGTTTACACACATGACAACACATGATTCCTCTTTTAAACTTTCAAGATACGGTTTAGATGCATGCAATCCTTCCAATTCTCTTAGTGTGGTTCAATGCAGGAGTTCCCAACCATCATGCACGTTGTGCGTTTAGTATAGTTGTCCCCTAAATAATTTTTAACTCCTTTTATTCTCGACAATGAGTACTTATTTCCAATGCACCGGATCACATGTGACTTGCGTCTATGGAAGTCTAGGGTTTTATTTTCCAATGATGCAAGTGTAACTTATGAACAGAAGTTAACATTTCATGTGTTCCTTTTAACCCAGATCGCGAAACGAGAATTCCAAAGGACTATTCATGCACTGAACTAGCTAAAAAGCTATCATTTTATGTGAAATAAGGCGATAACCCTATCATTTTATGTGTGTAGAAGTTATCATTTCATGTGAGGCAAGGTGATAACCTTATCATCTTAGGCGAATAAAACTTATGCGAGTTCAACCCTACCATTGCATGCAACTTAGTATAAGCAAAACCTTATGCACGACAATATCCTTCCATGAGAATTAAGTCCTAAACTAACTTTTTTAATGCTTGAAACCTAGGCTTGATTCGTGTGCGCCGCGTTGGTTGTTCCACTTGTCCCTCCAGCATTTCCGGTGGCTTGAGCGCCTATGCTTCCCGCGACTTTTTTTTTGGGAGCCATTCCCTCGCGGAGATTGGGTAGTCCGGACCTTAACGGCTTCGGTTAGACACGATCGGTTTGGAAGACCACCGGCTGTGGTTCGTTACCAGTGAAGTGGTTTGGGTGATTCCTTCCTCTTATCCTTCCCCTACCCCTTCTCACCTCTCTTCCTCTATCTTTTCTTGCTCTTCCTCTACCTCTTTCCTTCTCCTTCCCTTCTTCTACTACTCTCCCTCTGCTTCCCTCTTCCTCTACCTTCTTTTCCTCCCTCCTTCTTCACTCCTTCTCCTTCACTCCTCCCTCTCTTCTCTCTCTCCCTCCTGCTTACTCTTCTACCTCCTTCTTCTTCTCTCCCTCTTCCCTTCTCTCTCTTCCCTTCTTTCTCTTCTCTCTCTCTCCTTCCTTCTCTTACACTTCTTTTCACCTCCTCCTTCTTCTCTCCCTCTTCCCTTCCCTTCCCTCTCTCACACCTTCTTTCTCTTCTTTCTCTCCCTCCTTCTTATTCCCTCCTTCTCCTTCTTTCTCTCTTCGCCTCTTCTCTCTCTCTCACCTTCTTTCTCTTCTTCCTCTCCCTCCTTCTTATCCTCTTCTCCTTCTCTCTCTCCTCCTCCCTTCCCTTGTTTCTCCCCAATCCTCCTCTTCTCTCCCTTTAGGCTGGGTCAGGACGGAATCCAGGGGGGGAAGTTGACAAGCATTACATGGCGGTTCAGGACGGAAACCAGGGGGGAAGTCGACGTGCATTATACGGCGGTCAGGGTGGCAGGGGAGAGCTTCCACGTCAGCAGAGGGGGGGCTTTGAAGGACCAGGGTTTTAACGATTGCCTGCAGTAAGTGGGAGGGGTGGCTTGCACACGCAATGGATGCGGGAGCTGCCACCACCACGGGAGGGGGGTGGAGAAGTATTATATAGTTGGGGGGGTTCCTCTCCCCATGCTCCCGACGTGTGGTGCAGGCATATAGGCATGTAGTCATGCCGTCTTGCATGGCAGCCACATTGAGATGATGACGAGGGCGAGGGTGATATTGATGCTAACGATGATGATGATGATGTGGATGTCGATGTGGAGGAAGCAGCGGCTCACCTGGAGGAAGGCGGTACTTCAAACATGATGGCAGCGGGAGATGGCGGGTTCACCCATTCACAGGTAAGCCTTATATACTATACCATAGTATATTACTAACGTTAATCCTTACTAACATATACTATATTGCTAACGTTTTTAATTAACCCTTACTAACTTACTAACCTTACTTAATCAACTAACTCCTTCTAACTCACCCTACTAACACACCTACTAATTTTGACTACCACCACTAAATTCGATCCTCGGAGGTGAATGCCAATGTCAAAGCGTGTTTCCTTGAAATGTGTGAGGGCGGAAAGAGAGCGAGACATTACAGATTCTTTGTTGTCCAAAACCAAACTATAAATTATCACACTTGCAATACTTTTGGCCATATCTTTCAACCAATTCTATGGCCTCAAACAAGCTAGATGGCTTTTGAGCCATTACATTAGCAAAAAGGCTTGGTTCCAGCCCATAAATATATTTATGCAACTTTGCATCATCATTAATAGCCTTTACATTCATTGTCAAGTTTATGAACTGATTTGTATACTTTCGTACAATGAGATTACATTGATTAAGTTGGTATCATCCTCTTGCCAACCATTCCTTTTCTATTGAGAACACTTGAGTGAGAACACAAATACTTGCACCATATGTATCTTAAAGTCATCACAATCACGTAATTGTTGGTTTTTCGTTTGTATGTAATGCCACCATGTACGAGCAAAGCCCTCTAAATGAAGAGAGGAAAAAATGATATTTGCCTTATCGGTGCATGGATAGATGTGAAAATAAGCCTCTAGCTTAGAGGTCCACTCTTCCAAGTCAACCGGGGATGGGGATTGTCCATTAAACTTTATAAAACTTATTTTGTCACATAGCTCATTAGTGCCTTGCTACCCATACATTCCATGTGGTCCATGCAACCCATGCATATGCTATCCATGAGGGCCACGCTAGCCAAATCATCCATAAGAAGCTTGCTGCCCATGATTACCATGTGGGGTATATTTTCCATACATCCCATATAGCCAACATTAAACATTAGGGTCTTGCTTCCCAAAAGTACCATGTGCATGCTACCTATGTGTTCCATGCATGTTATCCATAACTGCCTTGTGGAGTGTACTATCCATGATTTTGGACAAGCACATAGTTGCCATTTCTAGTGGTTGGCTATCTCATGAAAGGGATGGATAGCTTGGCAACAAGGGATGGAGGGATAGGCTCATCATGGCTTTCTAAGACTCACTCGTCTCATAGGTGCTGAAGGGAATACCACACATCTCAATGATGCATTGCTCGTCATGCATGGTCTCCAAGGGAGGGGGACCGGTTGGATTGGTTCAATGCTCCTTTGATTGCATTGAGGGGGCTGCCAATGTTGAGACAAGAGTGGTCATTTGCTCCATCAACCTAGTCATCATGACCATCATCTCTCTATGTCTCTCAGCATGATGATTCTCATGTTGGTACAATGTGGGATTAAGCATACAATATGGTCCAATTCAGGGGGACATTTCTTCATGCATTTGCTCATGGTCCTCTTGGGCAGAGCTAGGGTCATTCATTGATGCCTCAGAATCTTTGATTTCATGTTGAAGCTTCTCCTGGGCCTTTGCCTTGCCCCTTTGTCCTCCCATGCTGAGTGTTGTCCAACAAACATACCCTCTAGCACAAGATCTAAGATATCTTTAGCTAGGGAGCTTCGATCGAGGAAATTTATAATTCAAAAGAGAGGGGAGAGTGTTATCTAGGATCCCATTCAAAAGCTTTATTACAAATTTTTTAAAAGAATTAGCACTTTGGTGGCTATATAGAAGGGGATTACAGTTGTCCCACATGACCACTGCATACAAAAGTGGTTGTAACTCTCCCATGGGAGCTCTGGTCAATCAGGGAGCTTTTTGACTCTATTTGAAGGGACAAATACCTATTCAAAATGAGCTATGGGATTTTATTTTAGTCCTCCAAATCCATTTTGTTGTAATAGGTTTTTTGGAGCAATCATGGAATGCACCCTATCTCACAATCTGTTGTCTTGGGACAAATCAACACTATTTGACCTTTTTACGATGCAATAACCTTAATTGACTATAACATATACATAACCTCTAAGGTATACCATAGCATTCATACATGGCATGTGACTACTTGCAATGATTTGGTAAACTTAACAAGAGTTGTAAGTAGCATACATTCAACTCATAGCCAATACATGTGTGACATACATTCCATATACATTTTCAATGTTCTTCATATGGTCTTTGGGGTAGGGATGGATTTTACTTGCACTTGTAACAAGTTATTGGGCTCCAAGATTGTCAATGAGTGGAATGAAGAGAGTGAAAAAAGAGAGAGAATATTATAAAAGAGAGAGAATATGAGGTACATAAGAGAGAGAAAGAGAGTGACAAGGAGAGAGAAAGATAGAGAGAGAAGAGAAGCCATAGAAGCTGTGAGCAAGGTGATGAGGCAAGAGACAGTAACATATTAATGTTCCAAAAGATGTGAAAAATGACATGTCTCTCCCTTTTATACTTATGAGGCAAGAGACAGTAACGTATTAATGTTCCAAAAAGATGTGAAAAATGACATGTCTCTCCCTTTTATACTTATGTCAGTGTGACATGGTAATATTATTATTTCTATTCTAAACTTCTCTTCTTCCCAGCTTCTTACAATCCATCTCGTCCCAAAGATTTTTTCCCTGAAAAACAAACTTACAAAAGTTGAAAAGGATGGATGAAATAGAGTGCTACTCTGTTCTTAGCTATACAAGTAAGGAAATGAATGAAAGATTGAAGACATATGGAATAAAATGGAGTGAAAGTAAACCTCAATTGTATACATGATCAAGAGTGCTTCAAAAGTGTTTGGAGCCTTAAAGCCTTCAAGAAATAGATTCAAAATGAAGAAGACATCTTGTTGTAAGAATAAGCCGTGCTGAACCAAAATTTTCATAACTTCTAGTAGAAGTGTCCTAGTGAAGCATACAACATGTCAAAATGTAGCTCTTGAGATGAAGAGTACTTTGACCTTATGTAGGTGACATAATTCTGAAAATTGGGCAAAATAAAAATTATTCAAAAATAGTCTACTGTCAGGACCCTATCTGCACAATAATTAGCTTCATGTAATTATGCTTTAGCCATTACTAGACCCATCCTTCAAGGTAGGGTAATGAGACTTGGGCACTTTCAACAGAACTAATTCTCCTTCTTGAAACTCTAAGGGTCACCTCTTCTCATCTGCATACATCTTCATCTGATCTTGGCCTTTCCTAAGATTCATCTTACACTATTGAACAAGGGTTTACATTCTTTCCAATTCTTCTTTCCCATGAGAGTTGATTTTCTCATTGAAAACGATTGTGGGTGAAGGCATCTTATAACCATACATAGCCTCAAAGGGTGAAACTCCAATGCTAGCATGAGTGGAGTTATTATAGACAAACTCAACCAAGTGCAACCAAGAATCCCATGAATTTTGCACATCATAGATAAGTCTCCAACCACTTTTTTACCTTTTTTGTCTGTCCATTTGTTTGTGGATGATAGGGCTGTAGAAGGAGCCAATTTAGTATCCATGGATATGAATATTGTGCCTGCCAAAAGTTACTCATGAACTTTGAATCTCTATCATGAACAATCACCTACCGTAATCCATGTAAACTAAAAATTTTCTCCATATACTGACTAGCCACTTGTGAAGTAGTAAATTAGGTCTTGGTTGTAATGAAATGGGCTTCCTTGGTGAGTCTATCCACCACCACATAACTAGGTCTTAGTTGGAATGAAATGAGCTGCCTTGGTGAGTCTATCCACCACCACATATATATTATTTCATCTCTTTTTGGTAGTAGGCAAGCCAATAATGAAGTACATGGTAATGTGCATCCATTTGCCCATCGGAATAGGTAATGGCTGCAACAAACCACTTGGTTTATGGGTGTTGTCCTTATTTTGTTGGTATGCACTTCTAAGTGTGTCTAGCTAAAGGCAAAAAATGCAACTCCTCCATAAGTTTCTGTGTAAAGGGAGAAGTAGAGGGGATAACAATCTTTCCATTTAACTAGATTAGGCCATCTATAAGCTGATAATGTGAGTTTTTCTCCATGAGGCCTTGTTATAATTTCTAAAAAACATGGCTAAGCTCTTTATCCAAAAGATTAGATTCCTATAATTATTCAATTAAATCACTATGTGGCTCAATTATAACTAAAGGTTTATATGCCTATGTATGAGAAAGGGAATTAGTCACATTATCTTTGCCCCTCGTATAAGTGATGCCGAAATCATAATTTTTGAGTGTAGCTACCCACCTACGCTGCTTAAAAGTAAGAGTCCGGACTAAGTGAGCAAATGCTTCAGGACCCTGTGGTCACTTTGAACTCTAAAGCAACTGCCATACAAATAATGGTCCCATTTATTTATCACATGTAAGATAGCCAACATCTCTTGGTCATAGATATTCATAGCCATTTCCTTATTTGTAAGCTTACGACTTTCAAAGGAAATCACTCCATGCTCCTATAACAAAATAGCCCCTATTCCTCGGCCACTAGCATCACACTGTATGGTACATTCCTTAAAAGTTTTTGGGTATATTAGAATAGGTGTAGAAGTAAGGAGTTCCTTTAACTAGTTGAAGCTACTATATCTGCAACTGCATCCCAAAATAAAGCTTCCTTCTTCAACCTGTCAGTCAAAGGAGCTGCAATAGCTGCATAATGCTTAATGAATTGGTGATAAAATGAGGATAGACCAAGAAACCCTCTAAGTGAAGTAGTGGTAGTAGGTGTTGGCCAATCTTTAACACATTGCACCTTCTTGGGGTCAGCCGATCCCTTTTTCATTGACAATATGTCCCAAGTGCTCCACCTTAGTCTACATGAAAGATCACTTTTTCTCCTTAGCAAAGATTCTACGATGCCTCAATGCATCAAAAGCCTTCCTCATATGTGATAAATGGTCCTGAAGAATCTTACTGTAAATCAAAATATCATTTTAAAAAACTAGGACAAAATGGAAGAGGAAAGGCTGCAAATTCTTATTCATTAGACTCTGGAAGGTAGTTTGAGTATTAATAAGTCCAAATGGCATCACTAGAAAATGGTTAGTCCTCCATCAATCCTAAAGGTAGTCTTGATCTCATCATTCTCTTGTATATGGATCTGATGATACCATGATCTCAAGTCAATCTTTGTAAAGAATCTAGTCCCCTTGAGCTCATCAAGCAAATAATCAATTATGGGTATTAGGTACCTGTTCTTCATTGTGATCTTGTTTAGATCCCTGTAATCAATATACAATTGTGAAAGCCTTCCATCTTTTCTCTTCACTAACAAGACATAAGATGCATAAGGTGAAGAATTAGGTTCAATGAGTCCCATTTCAAGAAGCTTCTTGATTTTCTTGGCTACTTCTTTACGCTCACACTTAGACAATCTACAGGGTGGCTTATTAATTGGCTTTGAGTTAGGCTCCAAATCAACAAGGTGATCTACTGCTCTCTTAGGAGGTAATGAAGTAGGTACTTCAAAAAAATCATTGCACTCCTCAAGAAGAGCTTCTAAAGCTAGATGGTTTGCTAAATTTTTGGACTGATCTTCAACCTCTTTATTTGGGTGCAAAACAAAAATTTGTGAGCATATGTACTTCTTCTTAAGTTGTTTAATGGTGATAAGATGAAAATCTTATTTACTAGAGATTCCATGTAAATGGATGAGATGTCCACAAAGATAAACTCCATATACAACTGTGAGAAATCCATAGTAATTTTGCCAATGTCATCAGTTAATCACACTCGAGTACAACATCTATGGACCCCATTTCCAAAGTTATCATGTTTACTTTTGCTTCATAATTTTCAGCTAGCTATAGAGAAGCCTGTGGGCATATTTGAGTGTTGATTTCTTCTCCACCATTGGCTATTTGAACTCTTATGGGCTGTTGTAAATCAATGGGTGGGAAGATAATTCAATTTATCCACAATAGAATTATTCATAAAACTATGTGTACTGCCACTATCTATCAAGATAAACACATCCTTCTCACATGAATATTACCCTTCATACGAAGTGTATTAGGGATCTTAGAACTTGTCCAAGCATACATGGAAATGGGAAAATTAGTGGCAGCAAGCGGCTCGTCATGAGTTCCTCTCGGATCAAAATGAATACTCCCATCCGAATCAAAAGGAAAAGTGTCGATAGGATCATAAAAATATTCTTTTCCAACTTCCTCCTCAACAACCTTATTTTTAGCGATAGTTACAAATGCATTGACCTCATTAGTGTCATCCTCTGAATCTTCAAATACTAACATACTATGAACCTTGGCTTTTGTATTTTTGTATACACACTTTGTTGCATGATTAGCTATATACTTTGGATTCATATTGGTTGAAGTAGATCTAAACATGTTGTCCCCTTGTTTAAATTCCACTCTTCGATTGTTTGCTATTGTGAAATTACTTTGAGGTATGATTATTGCTATAAACATTGCCAACTTATCCTTGTTTTAAAACTTGTTGTCCCCTTATTTAAATTCCACTCTTGGATTGTTTGCTGTCATGAAATTCCCCTTATTGAAATTCCACTCTGGGATTGTTTGCTGTCATGAAATTACTTGAGGTATGATTGCAGTCGTGAAATTCCACTCCCTTCCATACTTTTTTCCATAACACTCTGCAATCTCAATAGCTTTGAAAATATTGGTAGGGTTTTGCACCATAACATCAGCTAATAAAGAAGGTTCTAAACCATACATATACTTGTGGATTTTAGTTTCATCTCACTAATACTGTCTATATACATGGTAAGGTTGAGGAATTGTTGTATAATCCCATACACTTAGGCCTCTTTGCTCTACTCTATACTGTCTTCGTGCCAATTTCTCTTTTTCCAGAGGAGAGACAAAAACTTTAGCCATAAGTGTCTTGAATGCATCCCAATTCTCTACAAGTATATTCTCTTTCTTGATACATCTCCACCAAGTATGTGCAAATCCTTGCAAATGTAAAGATATAAAATGAATCTTTATATCATCAATTCTAAGGAATATATCAAAATAGGATTCTAATTTTGAAATCCATTCCTCTAGATCGAAAGATGAAGATGATTGCCCATTGTACTTTGCCAAAATGATATTATCCTTCAACTCCCTTTCATGAAAGAGTTGTTGTCCCAAAATAGACTGCTCATGATTAGTAGGCATTGAACCTCCAAAATAAGATGATACTCTTTCAATAGGTAGCTAAGAACTAGTGTGAAACCTTCCCGATGGTAGAGGACCTTTAGGAGGTTAGAAATTCATCCTATAATCTTGGGAATTCAGCCCGTATGCTCGAGAATCATGCCTTTGTGAAGTCTCACCTACTTCATATTGATTATTGGGAATACCACTTCATCCAATGATACCATGACCTTGACCATTTTGATTAGGTGGCTAAAGTGGGATTGAAGGTTCACTGTTTGAATAAGCTCTCTCTTTAGCTTCCTTGGTTCCCATTTGCATTTGCATCCATTGAGAGACTTTAGCAATTATTTGAGCATTGAATTCTACTAATTTGTCAATTTAAACCTTCATTTAGGTAGTGAAATCCACCAACTTCTCAATGGAAGACTTCGTTTGATTAGTAAACAATACCATCTGTTCCACTCTAGATAGTAGCTCCATATGCCTTTGAGCATGCCTATTCTCATGTTCACACATGGTATTATTAAGTACACTAATTTCTTCTTACATTTGAGGCTCTTTAGGACTCTCTTGAGTTGTATTTTCCAACATAGAATCTATGATTTATTGAGCATACTCATTGTGGGCCTTACTCTTTCCCTTATGACCTGCCATAGTAGTGCAGTCCTATAGTATCCCCTGTTAGAAAATTGGCTATAAATTAAGTTAGGAAACTCTTATTTCCAAATTTTTTTATTTAAATTGAAGCCTACAATTCCCTCTTCTAGATGAGCTATAGCACATCATAATAGGCTTAGAACATAAAATTCTACAATTTGATCTCTAAGGCTAAACTGTCTAAGCACCTGCATCCTATTTTAACTTGTAAAGTACCCTGTTTCCACTTGTAAGAGCAAAATGGTAGTGCCTAATGGCTACCAAATATTGTAGAAAACTGGATAGGACCTATGAGTGACCTATAGTGCATGAACTTGTACTTCAATGATGAAGATGGTACCTGTAATAGCTTGTATATACCGTGTAGTGCTCTATGAATTCCCTCTTTCACCTTGTTTGAATCTTCAAGGTACTTGAGTCTTTAAGAGTGTTTCAATATTCAATTCTCCACTCATTGTACTTGTGTGAGGGATAAAAAGTTAGGATAGGCTTCCTATATGAGCTTCGAATCATCGAGAGGTGGGCAAAGTTCTCCCTGGGGTCACTTTCTTACACCCCTTCAAGATCTTTAATAGTGGGGGAGAGTCACCTCTCTATTATCCCACTATCTTCCCCGACATCCACATTTTTCCTCGGTGGGAATATCAACATGGTAGTGGCATGCTACTCTAATCAATCAACATGATATGCATTACTAAAATGTTTCATTTAGCTCTTTACACGAAATGCAAGAGAATTGAAATTTGGCAAAATTAAATGGGAAGAGGATCTTACCATGTAGTGACTCAATGTTGCTGACTTAGCCTTTTACAATGGATTAAGATATATTTTTACCATGAATGAACAATCATAAGCAAATCAATGGATTAGAGTAAGAAATCTTATCAACCAATTGGGCTTTAATCAATTGGATTGAATATAATGCTAAAACTTTAGTCAAGAGCTTCTAGTTTACTGATTGAATCTAATATGAATCAAGTAAATAATGTATTCCATGAATGGACTGATTTAAGTAATGGTTGATTGAAATTTGATGGAAATTTTACAATTCTTTAATCTCTCAATCAATTGGATGAAGCTCAGCAATTGGATGAATGAGAGAGATTAATAATTGAAGAAAAATACTTTTTGTTATTTTGATAAAGGCTTGAATGATCTCCAAATACTTGATGGAGCCTTCGGTTGCCAAATGTTGCTGAAATAATCTTTAATCTTTGTGCATTTAATACTTAGAAGCAATCTTAAGCTTCAAAATCTTGACATTAAAGCATTAAACCCGCTTCCCCCAAATTTTGACTCCATAGAAGCTCTTCAACTTCAATCCTTGGTCTCAATCCTTGCAATTTCTTTAAGAACCTTTACTAAAATGAATCCTAGGGCTAAAATAATGAAGAATCTTCAAGAAATTGAAGAGAAATTAAAGCTTGACCTAAACTTTCACGAGTGTCCATGGATTGTATAATTAGAGTTTCAAGAGATCTTGAGGATGAGGAATGGAGTGCAATCTTGATGATTATTGGAGGATTTCACTTGTTGTTAATGACCAATTGAAGCACCACGACCTAGAGAATGGACAAGGAGAGCAGGGAGCAAGGTGAAATCATCCCAAAAAATCTGTTGCATTTTTCAGTGTCTTGTGCACCATAAGGAAGCTTTGCTGGAGTTTATGGGTAATGAACATGAAGATCTTCAAGTAAGAAAGCTTGATCTAGTGTTACTTTGTCAAGAAGAGCAAGGATTTGAGAGATAAAATAAAATCTTGGTCGCCAACTCCATGGAACCTGTAGAAAAGCTTTAAGAGAGGGGAAAGAGAATCCTCTCTTTGAAAAGTAACCACAATTTGTTTCCCTTTTAAGTCTAGTTAACTGCTAACTCCTATTTGACCATGTTACCTTCAAAATCGCATGAAAATTTAATGAAGACTTGCTATTTTGTCCTTCCACCACCATATATGTTCCAAAGATATCAAATTTAGTCTTCTTCCAACTGTAGATGCCCTGTAAGCCACTGCTAGTCACTGTTCATGTCTTGTACCTATAGTACTTTTTTGAAATTTATTTTTATGATAAAAATTAATACTAAAAATGAAGAAAAAGAGGGGAAAAATGGATCAAATACCAATGCTCTAAAACCACTTGTCAATGAGTGGACTAGAGAGAGAAAAAGAGGAGAGAGAAGATTGCAGAAGAGAGAGAAGATGACATACAAAGGAGAGAGAAAGAGTGTAACGAGGAGAGAGAAATACTAGAAAAGGAGAGAGAAAGACAGAAAGAGAAGAGAACATAGAAGCTATGAGCAAGGTGATGAGGAAAGAGACAGTAATGTATTAATGTTCCAAAAAGATGTGAAAAATTACATGTCTCTCCCTTTTATACACATGTCAATGTGATATGGTAATATTATTATTTCTACACTAAACATCTCTTCTTCTCAAATTCTTATAGAGACCCAAGAGGTGTGCAAATTTCACCTCGAGCCGGGTTGTGCACCCCTTCAAAGTGTTAATGGTGGCAAGGGGGAGTCACCCTACTATTGGCTTGCCATCTCTTCTAGCATCAGCCTTGATTACATTAGTTGGAAGAGAAAAGCATTCTAAGCTAATCAACCAGCATGGAATGCATATATTGGAAATGAACTTTTAGCTTTGATAAGATGCAGGGGTATAATACAAAATTGGATGGGAAAGGTGTTACCTCAACAATTGATTGACTGACTAATTGCTTACCTTACCCTTTTTACAAATAAAAATTGTGTTTACTTTTAAAATCATATCCAACAAGATGGTTATGGTTAGGAGTAGGATGCTTAGCTAAAGAGAGGGATTAATTGAATCACACACATGAATGCATTCATAAATGATAGAGTAGATGATTCTCCAATCTCTCTCAAACAAGAGGATGGAGCTCAACAAATAGATGAAGATAGAGGTCAAGAACTATGAGACATACCTCAAACATGCTTGAAGAAGTGGTGGTAGGTTGCCGGGAATCAAGAACCCATACTTCTTCTCTAATTCATCCATGGATGGAAGAAGGCCTTCAATCTCATGAAACCTTCAAGGGGAAGAGTCTTGAGCTACTACCAATGACTCCCAAGGTAAGAAATTGAAGATTCTTCAAGAGAGCTTCACAGTGTAGGAAAGGTGCCACGTCTACTGTTGATGCTATCCACTCTAGGGTTTCTTGAGAGTGCCAAGATCAGAGATGTCAATCAAGAGGGTTGAATCTTACTCAAATGAGTGCCAAGAATTAGAAAATGATGCTGGGATTTAGTGCCATGTGCTGGAGCATGAGGACGAGGACCAAATGTAGTAGCGCAAAATACACTGAAAAATATGGGGCTATCCTTGGAGTCTCTAGCTGGGTGATCATATGAGACTTATGGTAGCTGGGTGCTCTACATGCTACCAAGGTGTCAAAAAACCAGTGGGAGAGATGGCACTCAAGCCCGGGAAGAGAGAGGAGGAAGATCTTGGGAGTTCTTGGGTTGGAGGTTCCATGGCTACCTCAAGAAACTGTGAGAAAGAATGAAAAGTAGTCATAGTTAAGCCATCATCCAAGACTTGAGATTCCTCCTTAGGTAAAACACCTCTAAAATTGAGCAAAAGAGTAAACACGAGTTGCCATATTTGTTTTCTTGCCTCCAAATTCAGTGAAAGCTCTAGTTAAAACTCTAATAAAGGCTGCCATGATATTCAAGAAAGTTGCTAGCTTGCGTGGGATACTCCCTGTGTACCTGTGTACTTGAGTAACTAGGATTTCTTGAGACTGAAAAGAACTAAATCTAAAGGAAGGAGAGAGAGAAGAAGAATCAAAGATCCATGCTCTGATACCAACTATAATGAAGTGAACCTGACAGGACCTAAGAGAGAGAAGAAGCATGGAAGAGAGAGAAAGAGGGTGAGAAGGAGAGAGAATGACTAGAAGAAGAGAGAGAAAGATAGTATATAGAGAGAGAGAGAGAAAGAGAGAAAGAAGAGGAAGGAAGCCATGAAAAGTGTGAAGGTGAAGATAGATTTTCTTAATTAATTCATGATGACTGACCTAACCCTCTTACACCTTAAATACTATCAGTGTGATTTGTATTTTTCTCACAATTCTCATATGTCTCATTTGTTACATTAGCACTAGATTGTGTATTCATGTACAATGGTTATTGAATGGCCTACTCTTTAAGAAAGCTAAGGACATATGAAGAGAACTATGCTACACATGACTTAGATCTATTGGCATAGTGATTCATGTTCTCAAGTTACAAAGGCCCACCTCTTTTGGGAAGAAATCTATGTTAGTTACAAAACAGAAGAGTCTCAATTGGTTCTTTACCAAGAGAAATCTAAATGCGATAATGAAGGTTGATCTAAGACTTACAAAAGTACAACTTTGAGATCAATGGGCAAGGAGAATGTTGTTGCCAATAAGCCTAGCCACAAAGCATTCCTCAATGTCCTCATCTTAGACAAACCTATAAGGCTAGAACCTCTATCTACCATTTTGTTTATGCCAAGAAATCCTATCATTGAGATGAAAAATGAAGAAGCATCCAGGGACCTAGAATACTAATAATTACAAAGAGATGTTCAGCATGAGGAGCATGATCTTAAGATATGGATTAAATATTAAGACTTATCCATTGAGTCCCTTAGATGAAGTGGGAGTTCATCAGTATGGATTTTGTAATAGGGTTACACTTAGTTCAAGGAGGTATGACTCTGTCATGGTGATTGTGGACACTTTAACAAAGGTTGCTCAACTTTTTCCCATCAAGACAAACAATAAGACTGTAGATATCACAAGGCTATTTATAAAGGAGATTTTTAGATTCCATGTTTTACTTCAGAAATCGATGGCTAGATAGAGTGGATTAATCAAGTCATTAAAAACAAAATAAGGACATATTATTGCACAAAATCTAAATTGTGGATGCAATACCTAACCTTAATAGAGTTTATTTACAATTCCTCTTATTATCAAAGCATCAAGATGAACCCTCTTCAAGATTTTTTTGGGCAAGACTCTCCCACACCACTGAACTTTTGTGATCCTACCCTAAAAGTGGAAGCTTCCAAGAAGATGTTGGATGAAATAATGAATAGGTCAAAGCCACCAGATAAGATATTCAAGTATCCAAGGATTGACAGAAGGCTTGTGGCAATCTAGAAAGGAAAGATTAGATCTTCAAGAAAGGAAACATGGTTTTTCTCCATGTCCACCCAATGAATATCTCAATCTCATTGGGAGAATTCAAGAAACTAAGGAAAAGATACTATGAACTTATAAGATCATCAAGTACCTAAGGGTTAACATATACAAGTTGAAACTCTCTAGGCACTTAAAAATTCACAATTTATTCCATGTTAGCATATCAAAAGCCACACAGAGAGAGAGAGAGAGAGAGAGAGAGAGAGAGAGAGAGAGAGAGAGAGAGAGAGAGAGAGAGAGAGAGAGAGAGAGAGAGAGAGAGAGAGAGAGAGAGAGAACAAGTCATGATGATCAAATTGAAGGGGCGAGGGAGTGATCCATATAATAGTCCCTCCCCCACACAATAGTTAAAGGTTCCTCCCCTCTACAATAGCAAATATTTAATCTTCCTTCACATTGAAGTATATATATATATATATATATATATATATATATATATATATATATATATATATATATATATATATATATATATGAGAGAGAGAGAGAGAGAGAAGAAGAAGAAGAAAGAGACCAAAAGCAAGACGATCTTTAAGTATTGGAAGAGGACTCAAGTACCAGAGCCCCAAGAGGAACACTAAGAAAATGGGAGGTCTACTAAAATTTTTTAATCTTGTCACACAAACAAGCATGTTCTTCGTACTTTAATCAACCACAAGAAGAAAAACAACACCAATCTTTACAAATTTTCACATAGCATCATATAATGAATCTCAAACAGATTTATCACAACAAAAGTTCAATATATTCTTTATATTCTTCATAGAAACTGTCAAAGAGTCATAATGACACAAACAAAAGATTAACTTTGAATGGAATTCATTACATAGTATTCACATGTCATCATCTTCATAGTCTTCATAGTCTTTCTCTCAATCTCTCTCATAGATACAATGTTTCTCATAGAAAAGTGACTATCTCTCATACTCTATCTCTCTCACATGTTCTCTCTCTTAATAATAGATTGGAATAATCATTAATTACTCCCAATAATCATCTCTTGGTTGTGGATACCCCTCCCAAAAGGTATGTCTGATATCAAGGTCACCAGAGCCACTACAGTGTCCCTTAGAAGCTCACTACTGTCATTGTCACTATAGTCTTCACTTCAAGTTTTTTTTAGCTGCTTCTTCTACTTCCTAAATCTATTTTGAGTTTGTATTCTTTCTCTTTCAAGATTGCAAAACATTCCCTTAGCTAAACGTCGATCCATCAAAAAAGATATAGAAGTAACTAGAGGCTTGCATAACAGAGATAGAAGCTCTATATAGAACACTACTAGAAGGTCAACAAAAGGCATAAAAACCATACAGCTCAAACCAAAACTACTTTAAACCATCCAACACACTATCAATCATTCCTTAAGATACTCATTCATAATCCCAACCTCACAAACAAAAAGAAATCAAATTAAAACAATAGAGGCAAAACAAACCGTATCAAAATCAAATAGACTCATTACAGAACCTATCAGAACATAAAATCTCATCCAAAAACCAACATTAGCTTCTCAAACATACTCAACCCATCCCAACGCACTCCAAAACACTTTAAAACGCAGCAAAAACCAATCAATCAATCACAAAATCAATCATTCAGCTTACAAAAACAAAAAAAATCAGTCTAGAAAAACAAGTCAATTTAGCCCTCAATATGTCCCCATACTTAATCAGGGAGCATCCTCGCGACCTTGAAACAAAGAAGAATACTAAGGCTAAAAACTAGCTCAATACTGCTTTTTGGAACTTCAATCAATAAAAATCCATAAACCAAACCTCGACCCCATCAATCTGGAAAACAACATGGATCTATCAAATAGATTGATGAAAAGAAAACACAATTCTTAGTTTCAAAATATAACCAAAAAATTTAGTGAAGGATATAAGATGTTATTCATTCCTTTGCAAGTCATCAAGATATTAGCCAATTCCATAAATCAATATCTTCAAATCTTTTTCACTTTCTCCAACCATATCTCCAAATAGACACAAATCAAACATACCCATACACTAACAAATAACACAAAAAAATCTAAATGACACTCCAATAAGGGAGAATGAAAAATATATTCCATTAAATCTCATTCCACTAATTGCATCCAAAAAGAAATCATCAATGAAGATTTTCTCTTTTAAAGGCCTAATGATTTTGGAATTGATCCATAGAAAGGGATTCATTTACAAATATCTTGAGAGGATTTTGAAAAAATTGCAAATAACACATCCTCTCCATAAGAACAAGATATGTTATTGGAAAACAAAGAGCATAGAAATACAAGATATCTAACTGATGGGGATCAATATCCACATTGGCATTCATGCATAGCTTGGGACTTGTTTTTTATCATTATGAGAATGATGATGCATGTACACTAGATACTTGGGTAAGTTACTCATGAATATATGTATCCATCATGTGGGTTCAAAATAAGGTATTTTTAAAATAATATTTTTATATATTTTTACATATAGAAGGGTGTAATAGAAAAGGGTTATGTTTTATTTAGGAAAAATTCAAAAATAAGGATATTTATAAATAGGCCTTGAACGCATGTGATGTAGAGGATATACATATAGTAACTTCCCCGAGGCTAGATACCAGGAAAAATTAGTAGTTAATCTAACTGAAGAATTAGTAGATTCATGATAGATCTCAAAAAACTACAAATAATTATGATAAGCTTGGATAGGAATCTATCAATTCCTTGGAATTACAGACCAATTAATCTAAGGTCTTATCAATGAATTAGTTTGGCTCCATCCTCTTCGTCTTTGTATCTGCAAATCAAAACTAGAGTGGCTACTAGCCAATTGAGGGGGGACTAGAAATAAAAGATGTAGATGGAGAAAGAGGCACAAGTATCAAGGGATGAAGGGATGTATAGGAAAAATCATAAAAAGAAAAAAGAGTTAAAGATGGAGATTCATGTAATTTAACTAGATCAGATAAGAAAGGGATTAGAAAATACTTTGGAAAAGTGAAAAGAACTGTGATAAATAGTGTAGGATAAGGAGGAGTGAGTGAGAAAACACAATCAACAATAAATGGGCAATGAGTAAAGATAGAATTTGAGGAGCACCTTGTGGTTGGAGAAGAAGAGAAGAAATAACATGGGGAGTTGTTTAAAGTATGGATATATAAGAATCCAATATGTGAGCCATCTATTTTGATAATAAGAAAGGGAAGACATTGATGGACCTAGAATAGAGTGGTGATTATAAGTGTCAAAGAAGGAGGTATAAAAAGAGATTCGATTAGAAATATGGCATTTGTAACGTACCCACCTTTATTACCTGATGAGTAACGTCTTAGTAGTCACTCGAAGTTTACCTTCTAGCCGTCGGCATTCGTACTCTAACCAGAATGATTGGATTTTTTCTGCTCTATAACCCTAGGTCTACCCCGCAAGGGAAGTGTCCTATTGTTACCCATGGAGGACCAACCTGAAGGTTCCTAATTGACCTAATAGTCACCTATCAACAACTACCTCACATCTGGAGGTGTCCTTCAAGAGGCTTCTTTTCCAAAAGGAGTGAATGCCATTACCCTTGGTTCATGGAAAATTTTACTTTTTTCTAGTAGTAGGCTAAGGATATATGAAATCCCTCACAGTGCTCTAGCATAGCCGCCATACCTTTCCCCTAAGATAATTTATAGTTCGGGTTTTGAGACCAAACCCTAGGTAAGTCAATGAATCAGCCCTTCCTAGAGTTTCTTCCTAGCATTTGTTTTTGGGGAAACCTCTTGACTAACTGAGACCATCTTGCCATAGGACTGGATTCATCGAGAATCCATCTACCCGCTTCCCTCTATGGAAGTTCTTAGTTATCTAATTACCTACCACATTACGTGAAACATATAAAAATAGCTTCATTAATTAAAAAGAATCCTTTTATGCATAGTTGTTTGTTTGTGTAATTTACTCATGGGCATACAATCAGAGTTAAAAAAATTCATTGATTATGTTCCATAATATGTATTCTCCCACCCATATAGTAGAAAGATTACAATTTCACGTGCTGCCTCATCCAATGCATCTGCATGTCACCAAGATTAAATCCACCCATAGCTTGCATTTTTAGGTGTCCCAAGTAGAACTTGGGCCATACAAGGGACCAAGTAGTTCCTAGATGTGTAAAGGATTTACTAGCCAGAGCCCCCCTGGCACCTTAACTACCTCCTACTTAATACGATCCCTATTAGGAGACCTCTCGCCATCGGAGCTGGTCCATGCTTCCGTGGCGGTAAAAACATCCCCTCTTGGTATGGGGATTCAATGCCTATCCTTGGGGGGGGTATAGGGCTCCTCAATCTATATCTGTTCCAATACTTAATTGAATCAGGATCTAATCTAGAAAATCACAAACAAGATTCATGTCTTCAAGAAGTTATGACTTCAATCAATCATACAACTTTTAAGTGATGATTAATCTAGTAGCAATTGATACTTGAATTTCACATAATGAAATCTTCCCCTTGGAATTTAACTAAGGGTATCTAGATTTTGGGGTCTCTAACTTTCCAGTTTAAGGTTTATTCTTGTAACCAAGTTTCTTGGCCTTACGTCATTTTCTTTAACTTAGAGTTTTTTTTAAAAAAAATCTTCTATCAGAGTTTCTAGATTAAAACTATATCCTTGGCTACTTTATTCAAGGTTTTGTTCTTAGTAAATTCGTCTTGAATTCACTAGTCTTCTTTTCTATGGGGTTAACATTAAAATTCCTCATGATTTCTCTTGAGTTCTAGGTTTTCATAGTTTCCCTAACAGTTTCTAGCCTATAAGATGTTTTAATAATTTACCAAGTGAATACTCTAAGATCACAGTATTTCTCAAGAGACTTATCTTATTTCTATGGAATTCAAATAGAATTTTTTAGAAAAACCTGTGGTATCAAAATCGGTAAAGGGTTGTTATCTGCACCCGTGACTCCGTTAGTGACTCCCGTTCTCGCAACTCCAACTATCACTTCCGCATTAGTAGGATCATTCACGATTTTCACTTTTGAATTATTTTTCTTTGGGGTCATGATGGAAATATGATTTGTAGAAGAAGAAGAACACAACAGTAATACTGGTTGGCAAGTGTGTAAGACTCTTGATGATGATGATGGTTATTATAGGATTCAGTGATGTAGGCCTCACG
Source organism: Lygodium microphyllum (assembly GCF_053477565.2). Taxonomy (NCBI): domain Eukaryota; kingdom Viridiplantae; phylum Streptophyta; class Polypodiopsida; order Schizaeales; family Lygodiaceae; genus Lygodium; species Lygodium microphyllum. Next base: position 133,150,837 of record NC_141140.1, on the reverse strand, counting down.
GATGGTTCCTCTTGCCTCATGGAGAGCAATACTTCTCTCTCTAGTAGACGAAATAGGGATGAGAGAATAGGATAAAGTTCTTCAATGTCTTCTCTTCTTAGATTAGAGTAAAAGACGATGAGAGACCTTCAGCGTGTTCCCTTCCTTGGTTTGAATGGAATGATGTCTCTTCATCTTGAAGAATAGAGTCTCCTCCTTCTCAATCGATGTCTTTTCCTCATTAAGATCACTCTTAACCTCCTCCTGATCATCCCCAATACCTCAATTTATAGTTTTGCAGCGGGGGAATAGAGAGGACACTTGATTTTTTAGCATTTTTTGATGACAATGAGAGAACACTTTCTTTTAGTGTTTCTAATGACATCATTGATGACGTGAGAGAAGGAGCTCCATTTTTGTAGTGCAAAGATAAAAATTTACGAATCTATAGGCGAGCACCGCATGGCACGTCGCTAGGAGGCTTATGATTAAGGCGGCCACGACCAGGGCATAGACCTTGGCATACTTGGCAATGGGCTATAAAGGCTTTGTTGGCGCCATTGGATGCGCGAGAAGGTCCCATCAGCTTGTAGAAAAATCTTCTCGGGAGGTCACCCATCCCGATGGTGTCGTCACCAAAGTGCATTTATCTGCCAAGTAACTATCCACTAGGCTAGTTCTTTTTGTTGTTCTATACTATAAACATAGTTTTGATAAGCTAGTCTCGGGAGGGTCTCCCAAGTCTTTCTTCCATGAGCTAGCATATAATACCTCATTAATAAGAATTATTATTATATTCATAATAAGATTCAATTTCATAAATCAATTTTCTTTGAAATTTATACACACATTAAAATAAACTAAGTAAGGGGACATTACAGGGCTAAAAGGTCCTCCCTAAATTGGCTAGTAGTTTGTAATCGTGCAAGAGCTTTCAATTGTCTCTGATTCAATACCACAAAATCTGTCATGGAATGCCAAGAAACCTTAGGACATGCATTCATTTTGGAAGGATAGGCTTGAAAAAGATAATTCATCCACAACTCCCATTACCTAAAATAAAGAAAAGCTTGCAAGATGACATCCCTCACGTAACAAGACATATCCTCATCATCGCGAATTAGAAGATCATCTCTAAGATACATATAAGATATCCGCATGGTGTATGATATAACTAAATCCACAAAAATCATTCAGGCAACTTCTACTAGGAGATCTAAGGAACCAAGCACCACCCCACCCATCCTTTGGAGGATGCAAATTCATAGTGGAGAGCTTCATGTAAAAGGCCAGCTTTATTGTTGATTATGCACAAAGGAGTGATCTGGTAGGATGTATTCCATAAACTGCTGAAAACAAGATCACAAAAGGTCCAATATAGATTGAAATGTTTTCATTTTAGCTTAGAACAAAGGACACAAGGTTGCATTACACATTGGACAGTAGCCAAGTCCGTAGAGTTGATAAAGATGGTACTGATGGTACATTAGGACTTGGAGGAAGGGAGCATAGCTGAGCCAATTGCTTCTTTGACTCCTCAATCTTGATATTCTAATGCTCAACTATACAATTTTTTGATTGTAACTCCACTGTGTTTGGGCATCAATTAAAGCTTTAAGCTCTTGGGTCTCTTGAAAAAGATGATCCTTATCCTCATTGATAGTAGTGACTTGAGCCTTTGCTTCACTCAATTGAGCCTGCAAAGAGGAGATTTCCACTTTTTGGGCCTCTAACATTCTAGTATATGACTCCATTTATTTGAACATATCTGAAAGAGTTTCCTTAGCTAAGGCAAGCTCAATGTTAGCCTTATGTATCTCCTCATGGAAAGAAGAGTACAACCACTGAATATAAGTTGTAACTGATATCTCTATGGAGCTCTAAATGTCCTTATAGAGGAAAGGAATGGGTCTCTTAAAACTAGGCAATGCAGAGAAGGAATTGGTATGTCCAAACTAACATCTATGGGTGCTTTGGATAAAATTGGAGATGTGAGGCATATAGGAAGGATATTGCTTGATGTAGCAGCAGGGATCAACACTAGAGAGATAGAAGCATGAACTATTTCTACCACTTGCTTTAAGCACTTCCTCTGAATGACCAAAGGAAGATGGAAGTCATGATTGTCAGGGATAGGCTTAGAATCCTGAAATAGAAGGAGGAGAAACCATTAGTCACATTATCCCTAGTCACCCTGTTAAAGTATTGATCCATTTTGGCAAGAAGATAGGAACTCCAATCAATGATCATGCCCTTAAGCACCACTCTAGAAGTAGTGGATAATTCCTTAGACATATAATTAGACAGAGTCTTGGTAGGCATAAACTTGTCCTGAAGGAACTAACACTATTGTTTTAAAAAATGATCAACAATCATGGAGACACAAACTTCGGATGTAGTGATGACCCATTTAGCATCCAATAAGTCCTTGGTTTGTCTCTGTAGTAAGAGCTTCAGAATATCAGCATTGGAAAATAACTAGCATGCTATTGAAAAGGGTTTCCCATGATAAGGAAGAGACAAAGGCTTCTCCAATCCTCAAGGTGTCATCAAAACAATGATACCTCAAGTGGAGCTAGATAGCTTACTGTAAGAGATTAAAAATTCATCACATAGGGTAGGATCATCAAGAATGAATGGCAATGAGAGCCACAAAATGGAAGAGCTTGGCCTTAGTAATAAGGTTTGATTCTGACAATTGAGAATAATCCCAATTGACTAATTAATGGAACATATTGGATAGGAGGAGTTTGAAGTGCCATTTAAATTTTAAAAAATAAAACACATACCACACATAGATGCAAAGGAGACCTACAAAAAAATAAAACAAAGAACAAATAAGATATTGACAAAGTATCAATTCGTTTCACAACACAGAAGACCATCCCAAGCAAACCACATTCTAGAAAAATTTTGGATCTACCCAAAGATGCGATCGATAGCTTTGTGAAATGCAAATAAATAGGCACCTTGACCCCCATATCAAGCAAGAATGTTAAAAAAATAATTGCACACCGTAGCCCAGACTACATCAACATGGCCATCAAAACAAAAGAAATACCACAAAAAACTAGACTAGTTTTGACATAACTGAACCAAGACCAGATGAAAACTTGTCAATATGGACTGAGTAATGTATTGCATCACCCTCATTTCCACATATGCATTCATTGATTAGATGAGAGATGTGTAGAAAATATAGATTTAGATTTAAATGAAGGTGGATTTTACCAGTTATTATCAATGGGTGAGTTTTTATTAGGTGATCAACCATAAAAAGAAAACTATGGTTTATTTTATCCTTTAAGAAAAATTATTACATTTTTATGGTGTATTAAACACATGTGCAAGAGTGACGGTCAATTCATTTTATCACAAATTAAAAGTGTGCATGGTTAGCTCATAAAGTGAGTGTAATGTGAACAAAGAATTTATTTTATTTTATTTAAAATGATGTGTATTGAGCACGAATGCACATGAAAAAGTGATCAATGGGTTCATTTTAACAATTTAAGGTTGTTTGTGGTGCACCAAAAAGAAACTAAACTTTTGGATACTTAAAAGGTGTGTGATTGCACCCTAATCTAAATACACACATGCAAATCGACGAGTGGAAAGAAAACCACGGCCTTGAAACAATCCAAAATACAATCCCACCAAGCTCAAAATTTACAATATGAGAAAAAAAACTAAAATTACCATATGTGATTTTTAAAAATTCTTTTAGAATAGATTTTTTTTCTAATTTTTGTTTTATTTTATAGTTTAGTGGATTTTATGTTTATTAAAAAAGAAATCGAAAGATTGGAAATTATCATTGAAATTTTTTGGATTTTTGCCAAATTTTTAAGGGATTTTTCAACTACTTTTCTAAAATTTTAGGGATTTTTAATGAAAATTTTAAGTTTTTATTAGATTTTTTCTATTTTTTATTTATACTTTTCAACATATATTCATGTGCAAAACTTAGAGTGAATTTTTAGAACTTTGTTGCTATTTTTTTATTTTTTAAATTTCATTTAAAATTTTAGGGATTTATTTGGAATTTTAAAGTATTTTTATTTTAGCAATTTAAATTTGTAGAAAGTCATGTACCAAGATGCACTATGTTGCATCTAAATAGCAACAATGCCTTGACAAGGAGCAGACTCCACGCACGTCCTCGTGCATCAACGACAGTTGAATTGGCACACCCTCATGGCGAGAAAATTCCCGCGTGCGAACGACACCTAATGGAATGGAAGGACTGGCTGAACATGAAGAAAACTATGTGAGAGGGAGCCTCGCAAGGGTTCAGATTTGATTTAAGTGCCGATGACTGTGGGTGAGGAAATTGGGGGCAAACGGGGGCATGTTGTTAGGGTGATGAGTGCATGCCGAGGGGTGGGGTAGAAATGAGGGCTAAAAGGGCAGGGGGAGTTTATGGGGGGTGGGAAGAATTGGGGGCAAAGGGAAGGGGGTTAGTGCGTCCATACAAGCTCCAATATGATCAAATTCATGAAGAATCAATGCCTTGGCTTGCTTGAACACTTGAATACCAAAGATTCAAGCCTCTTGAAGAAAAGCCCCAAAATAATCCTTCAATTTGAGCTCCAATGTCCTCCACGAGCTGAAATCTCTACAATATCTTCAATCTTGAAGTCTATCCGACTCGTACATAGTACTAGAGAAGCCTTGGAGGTTAGAGAAGTCCAAAATTTGAAGAAATTTGAGCTTCCAGGTCTGTAGCTATGCTTGGGGTGTAAGAGAGCCATAGGGGCTACAACATTCAGCTAGGATATATCCTCTGTATTTGTAAATCAAGGTAGCCAGGGGGAGGTGGGTGGGGGTGGTTAGGAGGGTGGTGGGAAGGGTTGGCAGCTGTGGTGGAGGGGTTGTTGGAGGTGGGGGGGAAAGATCTATGGGAGTTGGGGTGGGTGCCAACAATGGCTGTGGTGGGCAAGGGAGGTGCTAGCAATGACGGGCAGGCCTACACAGGCGTCAACATCGTGAATGGTAGGCAAGGTGGGGGAGGTGCCAACAACATCAAGGAGGGAGAGGAGGAAGGGGAGGAGATGAAGAAGGAGAAGAGAAGAAGGAGAAGGGAGAGGGAAAGAAGAAGAGGAAAGGAGAAGAAAGGGAGGGAGGGGGAGGGTGGAGGGGATGTAGGAAGAGGGGTGAGGGAGAGAAGAGGGAGTTAGGGAAGGGAGAGGTTACGGGGAGAGAGAGTGAGGGGGGAGGGGCGAGAAAGAGAAAAAGAAATAATGAATGAAGAAAAACAAGAAAAAAAAAGAGAGAAAGGAGAGGGGGTGGTTATGGGGGTAGGGTGGGTGGGTTTTTTTTTTTCTTTGTGTGTTTTTGTTGTTTTAAAAAAAAATCCCCTTGTCCCCCGCACAAGTATGGGGCGGGTTAAAAAAATTTACAATGGAGGGAATGAAACACAAAGGAGAAGGATGGGTGTGTTTGGCCACAAGACGGTGGACCCAACTGCATGCAATTCAAGGTGAAAACCAAGTGTTTGTGCAAACACGCAGATGCATTAAGATGAAATATTCATGGGATTTTTTTTTTTGAAAAGATCTAAACCTCGCATTGATATGCAACAAAATGAAAAAGTGGGCAGGGCGATAGGGGGAATTAGAACAACATGAATGAGATATTCGGCACAAAAAAGAAGTGTGTACATGGAAAAAATAGAAAAAATTCACCTAAAGACGGAATGGAAAAATAATAGCGAAAAATGCATTTGCTAAAATGAAGTGTAGTAAAAATGAAAAAGGTCTGGTTAGATAAGATGGATAGGGCCATTAAATCAAAGCACAAATTCAGTGAGAAATGCGAGCATTCATATGAAAAAAAATAAAAATACACATTAAAAGAAGAACAAAAATTAATTCAAGAAGATCTGCCCGTCAAAACACTGTGTAGTGCAACAAAAAGAAAAATGTCAAGGGAGAGGTTTTTAATAGGGCTACTAGGTCAAAACACCGGGGGGGGGGGGGGGGGGATATGATATGTAAAAAAGCTACGTTTGCATGGAAAAAGATAAAAAATGTGTAGGAAAACACAATAAAAATTTAATAATATGAAATTTTTGTGTCAGAAGAAAAGGAAAAAAAGATCTAATTTGACAAGTGGCTTAAGGCTATCTAAATAGGATACCATAACGATGAGAATAGAGCATGTTCACATGGAAAAATAGTAAAAAAATACATGAGAAAATATCCACAAAATACCCAAAAATGAATAACGGCCAATTTATACATTGAACAGACAGGTTATAAAAAGAAAAATGGTCCAAGAGAAGGAAAAGATCAAGATGATCATATCAAACTGCAGTTCCAGGGCAAGAAAGGTGCATTCGCATGGAAACACATCTAATTCCTATAAAATTCTTTAAAAATTAATTATGGAGGAACAATTGCTTGGAACAAAGAGTACTAAAAGGAAAAATGTTGAGCTTCAAGGGATGAACAAGGTTGTAAGGTAATATTTTAATTTCGGCAAACATAGAATGCATTCACATAGAAGATTAGTAAAATGAGGAAAAGCGCTAAAATGGGCAAAGAAAGACCTCAAGGATGAGGTAGAACAGGAGAGTCAGGTGGGGAAGGGACACCAACAAGGCATAGATAAAACATGATATCAATTAAAGATCAGATGGCATTGTGTTCATTAATATATGTAGACAAGGCTTGTAGGGACAGGTCCCCATACTTTAAACCTAAACGGATTGGTTTGTCTAATCAACAAGGGCCTAGCACTTGACCATGACCTAAACCCTTGTGTTGCCACACTTAAGACATCACACACACACACACACACACACACACACACACACACACACACACACACACACACACACACACACACACACACACACACACACACACACACACACACACACACACACACACACACACACATAGACAAATGCAAGAGGTAGGTTTAGAAATACTTGGACCATTCAGTTGGTCGATGTGGATTGTCATCGAGACGTTGAGGGTCGAAGTCCTCTGTAGGAGGTACCACAGCTCACCACAGCACATGTCTAGCATGGAAAAAACCATACAGTAGTACTCAGGGAGGTAGCATCATTGATAAAGACCAGCTTAGTTATCAGTGATGATGAAGAATGCAACACTTAGCTCAACAAGTGCTCATGTGAGAATGATAGATTAAACTCTTGCCCCATGGCTCATATCACTTATAAAGGAAGGAAGAAAAACTTCTATTTCACACCCATTTGAGAAATCAACAGGGGGAATGATGTAGAGGAAGTATACCAATGTGTATAGTTAATGATGCATCAATGCATCCCAACCCATTTGACATAAGTGTGAGAAGGCAAGCCACACAGCCTTTTTGTCTAGTGCATAGAACAACTGACGTGTCCGGTGGTGATGAAAGAGGCCCCTCCCGTGTGTGCATAGAGAAATAGAAACGTACTGGGACATGAGTGTCATAACGTCCCTCAATCCCTCACCTCTCAAAGTTGATTGAAGAAAAAGAGAGTTGTGCTCAGCCCCCCTCTATCCTCGAGGAAGTTACTATATGTATATCCTCTACATCACGTGCATTTAGGGCCTATTTATAGATATCCTTATCAGTGAATTTTTTCTAAATAAAACATAACCCTTTTCTATTTAATCTAAAAATAACCCCTTTATATTACACCCTTTTGTATGTTAAAAATATATATAAAAATGGTATCTTAAAAATACATTATTTTGAACCCAAGTGATGCATACATATATTCAAGAGTAACTTACTTGAGCCTCTGTCTCATACTTTGTTGATAGGTACAAGAGGGTAGCCCATACATCCCCATCCGATTAGGATGAAAGCTCACATCACTCAGAGTTTGTCGATGAAGAGTGACTTTATCTTGTCGATGATGTCAAACAGTGTTTGTTGATGAAGAGACATACCCAAGGAAGTAGCCAATAGATTAAGAACTTAAATTACATGTAGAAAAAGTCATATGCTGTGGGGGCTACATACAACTATCTAAGCACAAGATACAATGATAGCGGATGATCTTGTTGATGTCCCTACAGAGACCTCAGAGGCTGAGGATCTCGGGGTGTTGGATGGTACCAAGGGAGGTGGCTACAAAACTGCATCCTAGGGGTTTCAACTTAGGAGTCAACTATTTTGGATTGTGGGATGTTGCTATCTTTTCCACCACTAGCTTCCTGTCCAACCAAGGGTGTTTTGCAATATTTTCTTAGAACATGGCAGCCTATTATGATAGGGAATTTTTTCATTTTCTCCCATAATATTTTTTATTGTTCATTTTTTTCTTTTTTTCTCTTTCTTTTCTTTACCCTACTCCTAATGGTGTTTCCACCTTTTCTCGAAGAGTAGGTCAGCATGACATGGACCGAAGTCATTTTCTCTCATGGCCTATTTTATTTTTCTTTTTTTTTCTTTTCTCCAAGTAAATGGAAAAATACCATAGATTAGAACCAACCTCACCACGTTAGTTGGATTGAATAGAACAATAACCGATCAAAGGCAAGAGGTGGAGGCGAGGGGCTAAAAGGATAATGCCACCCTATTAGGATGAGAATGGCAACTATCAATAGAAGCATGGGAAGTAGCAAGGAGCGACTCCGCCAAAGAGAGAGAGGAATTGTCAGCTATGATTGCTTAGGGTCTTCGCCTCTACTGCAACGTCTATCCCTTGTCCACCAAACTCGGGTGCCTTAATTTGCTTGAGAAGGAATTTCTTCTCTTGCATGTCAACATTCGTGGGTGCAGAAGGTGCCTAACAATCAAGCCATATCATTTAGGTTATTCTATTTAAGATATGTCTACAAACCATATATTAATCAATCACGTGTCATTACAAAGTTTCGCTTTGATACCAACTGTAACATGCCCACCTATCAAATGTCCAGGCACGTTTTCAGCAGTCCATCGAGAGATGAGTCTAGGCAACGCCACCTGGCACTCCCATGGAATGCAACAAGGTTTGTTGCCTAGGGTTTCTTGAGTCCGCCTCACAATCACGGCCGACGAACCCATTAAGATCAACCTGAAACTTGTATTCCTAGGGGTCAAGGTCTCTTGACAGCATTCTAGCATCGGGTCTTGGTCATCCCACTTTAAGCAGAGATACCCAATCCAAAACAGATCCATGCTTCACTTGGTTCAAAGAGAATGGGAAATGAGAGAGATGTGCCGCTCATCCTCTTTGCCTACAGGGTATAGTACCATTTTGGTCCCCTAAAATGGCATGAATCAGATTCTAACTTATAATTACCTAGAGGTCGATGGTAAAACCTTGTGAGAAGCCTCCGAGTTCTCTAGGACTAGCCCGAACCCGTCGGGAGTTCCTCCCACCCACTTTCCGGAATAGCTTTAGTTTTCTAATTAGGTCCTATCATATGTATGTGTGACATTCAAAATCAGCTTCCTTAATTAGGCCTTTTAGGGAATAGGGTTCATTTGCGTAACTTACAGCACTAGCACAAAAATTGAGCAAGCAATCCTTTTTGACAAATAAGTTCCTTAACCTATCTTCAAGATAATCTTTGTCTCCTGCCCATCCAAGAGAAATTATCTATCCCTTCTATCCAACAGAAGTATCCGGTCCAAATCACATGGCATCGTAATTTCCATCCATTATCTAGAATAGGATCTTCGAATGCCCTAGATGTTGTGCTCACGGCAATTTACAATTCTGTTGCAGACTACACAAGGGGTGTCCAGAGCTCCAATGACCCCAAGCGATCTAGGAGTGAAACACAATTTGCGTGGTTGGCCTTTTTACCACTCGACATTCGGCCCGTGAATCAACTAGTGTTCTCTCAGGTTGAAACATGACCTGACCTTGGAGATGATCCACACACGCAAAATATCCTTCCTTAATTAATCCAATTAAGAATCAAAGACAAACAAGGCAATCAACCTGGTATCATCTACCAAGAAAACATTCTTTTATTTCCCATGGCAACTTGTTATCACTGACCACTGCCATGCATTTACCATCAAACACATGCACTTGGAATTATCATCCAAATCACATCCCAACAATGAATTTAACACAAAAGCATTTAGGATATTATTTGATCAATCAACAAAAAAAATGGTATCCTTTTCCAAACATTGCAGGAATAGTCGCGATAACCTTTCCATAGCGTATTTGATTTCCCCTTAGGATCAAAGAGTGATTCTACAAAAAAATTACTTAACACACCCTTCTTTCAACTAAGGCATATGTTAAGGTTTCAAACACTATACAAGACATAAGTTCTATTAATCACTTACATTGATGGATAACCTAGCCTTTTTCCCAACAAGTTTAGAAGTATTGGTCTATACTTGATCCCAGGGTTTCCTAATCCCTTGAGTTCTTCCCTTGCCTTTGGGTCTTGGAGATTTTGTTTGCGTATAGCCACCCCAAATAGGTTTGATAAACATAGTCACTATCGGTGGATCTCAAGACATCTTAGTTTTAATCCTTATGATCGTTGTTTGTGTTAACTACACACTAGAGTTTCAAGATTGAATTTCTTCTAGGATAGATTACTTTCCAAGTGATCTGTCAAGCGTGCAAGCTCAACACACTTTCAGTGTGGTAAAATACTTATCTATTATTTTCTAGAAAAGGAGAGTCGATAATACCTTGGAGTCTTATATGCTATTTATGCTATGTATGAATTTGTTGAATAGCAACTAGATGCGATTTTCTTCTTTTGATGCAAGCACTTTGCAAGCTCCACCTTTCGAATGTTTGTTGCGATGAATTTATCCTTTTCAATAAACCATTCTCATGTGGGTCTAATGCATCTTATGCATGAATCAAAGCAAGGATTCATAAATTTGAAAATGCGTTACTTACGACTGGTATTGCAGTTGGATTGGCAATGATGTCCTTGCCTGAGGCTTTGTTGCGGATTGTGGAATTTCCACCTGCATCCAACATTCTTTGCTTGGGGGCCATTCACGAATGTCCCTTTCTTCTTGTAACATGTCTCCCTTGTCCAATTGTAGGACACATCTTAGCAGCCCATCGGGAAGAGAGTCTAGAAAGCGTCGCCCGGCACTCACAAGGAATGTCACGGAGTTTGCGATCTAGGTCTTCCCGAGTCTGCCAACGAAGCGGAAGCATTCCGGCCGTTCCCACTTAGGACCGACCTGAATCAGGGTTTTCCTAATGGTCAAGTTCCTAGGAGGTAGCTAGCGACGAGCCCTAGACAAACCACTTTGCGTAGAATGTCAGGATCGAAGCGGATTTATACTGCACTTGGTTCAAGGAGAATGGAAAACGAGAGGGATGCGAAGCTCGATCTCTCTGCCCGTAAGGCATAGTCCCATTCCGTTCCCCTAAAATAGCATAAATCGGGACTCTAGCACTATTGATTCTAGGTCATTACTACCTCACTGTCAATTCCTTTGAGAAAAGTTCCCGGCCAACCGGGACCACCCTTCCGTAGGACGGACCTAGAGTCTCGTCCACCGCACTTTCCTCGGGTTGCTTTAGTTATCTATTAACCTACCACATTTAGTTTGACAAGCAAAAATAGCTTTCTTAATTAACCAAATTAATCACTGGTTCCTTCACGTAACTTAAGCACTTGCACAGAAAAACAATGTCAAGAAAGTTCATTTTTCAACATTTGATCTTTATTTATCAGTCTTTGGAATACATCAAATAACTTGCCCGAAGGCTATTCCAGCAATCCTCAGGGATCGCTATTTCAAGTTCCGCTCGTTGACTAGTATGTGGGCCTCGAGATCCCATCTTGAGTCACGTCGGCCTCTTGTGCAGGATCCGGAGGCAAGGGATTTACGGCCAGAGCCTCCCTTGGCACCCAAGGATCCTCCTGCTCCAAGTAGCACCCACAGAGAGACCCCTCGTGGCAGGATCGGTCCACGTACCCGGCGCGGCTATCAAACCCCTTGGATAGGGTCAGGCGGACAGTCGGAGGTAAGTGATACTGCCTCTCCCTCCAAGATTTTAACCTGAAGCATTAGTTGTTTTTCCTGGATTAGTTCCTTGAGCAAAGAAGTACAAACATCGCACCTAAGTGTACAATCATGAGCATTCCAGTGGTCATTTGTATGGCCAACCGCTAAGGTGTGATTCCTTCTCCTCGAATACTTCCAGCATTCGATCCTGGATTAATTGTGACTTGGCAAGATCCCAAGGGTTTCGTAAGCTGAGTTGCTTGTTTATCCTTTTTCCTTGGGCTATGGTTTATACTCTATTGACCCAAATTGTCTTCTACCTTAGGTTTCCTTAAATTATAGTCAATAAATCCTGGCCAACCTTGTCACCCTAACTTGGTTGGTCAATTACTTTCTTGGCAATTCATTGCTACCCTGGCTTGACAATTCAGTCTTCAAGGAAGAGTGTTGAAGCAAGACACCTACTCAATTTCTAGGAAATTTAACTTGCAATTAGAACTCGCCAAACATGGTCTAAGGTGTAGGGGTTTTATTTTGTGATTTAGACGCAAGAGCATATGACGTTAAAGCTTGTTGCACGAGATAGGCATCAACCCCTAACTTGTGGGATTATTTTTCTCATCACACGGTATTCCTTGATCAAGAATACCTTTGATCAAGATATAGGGCTTGGGAGTCTTATTGACCCAATCCAAAACCCTAACCCTACTAGACCGATAAATGTTTTGGCCCTAGGGTCCCTAAATACCTTGCGGAGGTCTAGTATTTGGTCAACTAAATTCTTAGGGTGAGAACCCTAGATCATTCTTGCACGGGTGATTAGATAATCCTAACATTTCAAGAATGTGGGTAGGACTTTTAAGATTGGAAATATTAAATCGGCATCCTAAGTGCGATACTAGGCAGAATTTTAACATAACTTAACCTAACCCAGCACATTGAGGTGTTCGTCGTAAGCCAACTATTCACACCTTTATGAATCTCTTGTGAGTTACACAATTACATGCGATTTACCTAATTGATCTAATTTTCTTACGATTAGAGGTGATCTTCCCTTAGAGATGCAAATACATTCCCTAAAAGATGTAAATAACTGCAAGATGTATGAGATGTATCATTCCATGCGAATATGCAATTTCAAGACCATAGACCTTTTTCCTTTATGCAACTACAGGATCTAAAGTGATCTTTCTTTTCCTTGCCCTATGCGATATTGTTTGACATTCAGAGCTACTCTTATAAACCCTACGTTTTATGCATGAATTCAAGCTTTAGTATTTTAATGAAGATGCATCCTTTCCCAAATTCAAACTTTGATAAAAGAACTCCATGCATGGGTGTATCATTCTTTCATTATCAGATGCCAATGAATACATCATTGATTTAATCCTTCCTTTATCACTTAACCCAACTTAGATTGCAACTACCATCGCATGCGATTAGCAAAGTTCATATACATTGCAACTATTCAAACCTCATTTAATGCCCGTCTACAATTATCTTATACATGAGTCACAACCACGAATTTATTACCTAAGTGCATTATGTATTATAAGCCCTATCCTTTGTGAGATGAAACAAGGGCGCCTTTGCACAATTTCATCTTTTAACTTATGCAACATACGTTCGAAAATGCAACTACCCTTGACCACGGAAGTGCAAGCAAATGCAAGTACTTGGGGAACGGGAAATAGACCTTGGGGAACACGGACTAGACAATCCAACTCCGCGGGTGAACCGGGTCTAGAGAAGCTTCAATAGAAGCTTCTTAACCTTTTGGATAACCAGGGAGATGACCTGAGATGGAGAAGATGATGAGGATGACGATGATGAAGATGACGATGAGGGTGATGATGATGATCCATTTAAGACTTTTATGGTGCATCGTTAAGGTAAATTTGTTACCCAGCAAGTAGTGTCTCCAAAGTTTGAGAGCATGGATGATAGCCAACAGCTCAGATCGTGGCTGGCATAGCTCCTTTCGTGGCTCTTCAGTTTCCTTGAAGAGTATGCTACGGGGTGACCTTCTTCCATGAGCACACATCCTAAGGCAAGTGCGCTAGCATCAGTTATCACTTCAAAATTCTTACTAAGATCAAGAAGTTTCAAGATGGGTGCCGATACTAAGCTTTGCTTTAGTTTGTCAAAGCTGGTCTGTTCAGCAGGTGACCATACAATTGTTGCTTGCTTTTTTAATAGATCGGTCAGAGGCGCTGCAATCAAAGCATAGTTTTTTATAAAGACCTTGTACCATCTTGTCAATCCGAGAAAGCTATGTATTTCTTTGACAGAAGTTGGTGTTGGCCACTCCAAAACGTCTCTGACCTTGGCCGGATCCACTGAAATTCCTTCCGCTGATACAATGAATCCCAGATATTCAATTTATTGCTTGAAAAATGCACACTTCTTCTTTTTGGCATAAAGCTTGTGTGCCCTCATTGTTTCAAGGACAATGCGAAGCTGGGGTTCATGATCTTTTTCTTGCTTAGAGTAAACTAGGGTATCGTCAAAGAAGACGAGTATGAAGTCATCAAGATAGGGCCTAAAGATATCCTGCATTAACCTGTTGAAGGTAGCAGGAGCATTTGTCAACCCGAATGACATGACTAGGAATTCAAAGTGTCCATACCTTGTACTAAATGTCGTCTTTGGGACATCTTCTTCCTTGATCCTTATCTGATAATATCCAGACCTGAGATCTATCTTAGAGAAGATCTTCGCACCTTGAAGACGGTCAAGAAGCTCATCTATTCTTGGAATGGGGTACTTGTTTTTAATAGTCGATTGATTCAACCCTCTGTAGTCAATGCATAGCCGAAGCATCCCATCTTTCTTCTTCTGGAACAGCAATGGAGCTCCCCATGGAAAATTGCTAGGACGGATGTAGCCTTGGTCTAATAGTTGCTTGAGTTGCTCCTTCAGCTCAATCGCTTCTGGGATGGACATCCTTTATGGTCTCTTTGCGATTGGTGCAACTCCTGGTGCCAGCTTGATTTCGTGATCGACTTCCCTTTGAGAAGGAAATTCTGTCAGCTCTTCAAGAAATATGTCTGCGTATTCCTTTAACCATGAAGGTTCTTCCCTAGATTCCTGATTCTGATCTAGCTGCTTATTTAGTTTAATCAAATAGACAGGTAGCCCCTTTCTAACTCCTTGTATAATCCATGTTGCTTTTGCCACAGCTGAATTTTTGGCTTACCAGCCTCTCCTTGAGTTGTGACTAGTTCCCCTTTAGAATCTTGAAAGGAGACTTGGCCCTTACCAGAGTGTATGTGGGCATCATTGGGTATTAGCCAATCCATTCCAAGCAAACATTCGTGGACACCTAGATTCATTACCCTGAATTTGACCGAAGTCGACTTTCCACCCAGTAGGAATTTCACCTTAGCAGTTTGCCTGGAACAAGAGACCTCACGACCATTTGCTAATTCCACAAGTAAGGTAGGTGCATTTTTTGTGGCTATTCCTAATCTTCTTGCATAGACTCGTGAAATGAAGGAATGTGTACTGCCACAATCAATTAAGGTTTTGAAGCTTTTACCTTGATAATTCGATGGAGTTTGAATAACCAAGAATTGGCGATTCGGGCCTTTCTTGTGAAGAGCGGCATGAACCGTTGCCCTCTCAATGTCAGCTTCCATGGATGGATCTTCTTCATCACCCAGCTCCTTATTGGCAACACTAGAGGTTCTCTCTCTGGCCCTGACGGTGGCTCCTTGGCCATGGACGGCTCCTTGGAATGGCCCTTGACGTTGTCCTCTGCTAAGCTTGGAACAGTGCCTTTTGAAGTGTCCAGTCTCATTGCAATGGAAGTAACGGAGATTGCGGCCATGACCTTGTGTAGGAACAAAGTTATTGACAGCGTTCGCCCTAGCTTTCTTCCTTTGTCCCTGGTTTTGTCCCTGTGCTCTCTTAGCTTGAGACCTATACATTTCCTTATTCTGATCCTTGTAAGACCAAGTCCTATTATTCCTTGGCTTGGACTGCACCTCCTGTATTATTGGCGTAACTCGAATGAGCGCGTCTTGAAGGTCTGTTGGGTGCATTGATTCCAAGCGGATGTTTATGGGTGGATTTAACCCGACACAAAACTTTGACACTTGTTGTGTCATATCCATTTGCGGCGCGTACTTTAAGAGAGAGAAAAACTTTGAATAATGTGCATCCAAGGATAGTCCAAGCTACTTCAGTTCATAGAATTCATTCATCTTCTATGTACGGTAGACAGGTGGCAGATATCTCCCTCGCACAGCTTTTTTTAGCTTCTCCCAAGTAACTGACCATTCCGAGATCCGTTGGTCTTTGCACCATTGTTTCCACCAAAGTCTTGCTTCACCGGTAAGCTTTAGTTTGGCGAGCATAGCTTGGTTAATGGGTGCAGCTCCTGCTGCTTTGAAATAATCCTCCATGGATTCAATCCAGACCTCGGCGTCAGTTTGGACGGTCCTTCCCTTACCATCGAATTCAAGTGGCTTGATTAGTTTGAGAAGGAACTTCTTCTCCTAAATTACAGCCGTACTTAGTGTAGGGGTCGGACTAGGAATCTGTACTTGAGGTTGTGCCTGGGCAATAAGATTCTTTACGTTAAAAACTTGCTAAACGTTTCTCTGATTACATTAATATGCCCAGTTCAGCTTTTAGCCAAGTGACCTAGTCACTTAACTCCTTTACCAATACTTACAGCCATGAGAGACAGTGATAAAAAAAATCTTATTCATTCATGTGGGCATAGCCCTTTTTGAGTATATTTATTTTGAGAAGATAGAACAAGCTGATTGGCACATCAGTTTGGGAAAAATAGGATTGTGTTACATTCGGCTACGGGAACTGAGTAATAATATGGAGAGGGGTCATGGATTTTCAGGAATCGATAGGTCATAGGAAGCTTGGGGTATCCCTTCCTTTGATACCCGTTCTTCTCATAACGTCCCATCACCTTGATTTTGTTGGCAGGGATTATTCGAGTCACTTCCTCGTACACATACTTGTTCTGCTTGACCTTTCGACCGCCAACATGTAGGGTTGCATTTGCGTGAGCCTCGACAAAGATGAACAGCTTCACGATCTTTAAATCCTCCATCCACTTGATTCTCTTCAAGTTGGTCTGAAGGTACGCAAGTCGGTGGGCTGCTATGTAATATATTCTTGATTCACCCGTCCATCTTCGTTCCACGTACAGGGGTGAAGGATTGTAGATGCGGTCTAGAATATTCATCATGCCTAGCCTCCGGTCGATAATCCGAAGCACGCATTGTAGTCATAAACATAACCTGGAACACCAAGAATTTGTTCCATGCTTCACGACTCTGCAGGACAGCATCCATAAGTAAGTAAGGAAATGTTCTTATCGGCAACATTGCTCTACTTCCCCTCATTAAGTTCCCTTGTAAATATTAGATCCCGTTGGTTCGCTCTAATACCAACTATAACGTGTCCCCCCTATCCCATTGTAGGACACGTCTTAGCAGCCCATCAGGAAGAGAGTCTAGAAAGCGCCGTCCCACACTCACAAGGAATGTCATGGGTTTTGCGATCTAGGTCTTCTCGAGTCTGCCATGAAGTAGAAGCATTTCGGTCGTTCCCACTTAGGATCGACGTGAATCAGGGTTTTCCTAATGGTCAAGTTCCTTGGAGATAGCTAGCGACGCGCCCCAGACAAACCACTTTGCATAGAATGTCAGGTCGAAGCAAATTTATACTGCACTTGCTTCGAGGAGAATGGGAGACGAGATGGATGCCAAGCTCGACCTCTCTGCCCGTAAGGCATAGTCCCATTCCATTCCCCTAAAACAACATAAATTGGGACTCTAGCTCTATTGATTCTATGTCATTAGTACCTCACTGTCAATTCCTTTGAGAAAAGTTCCTGGCCAACCGGGACCACCCTTCCGTAGGACGGACCCAGACTCTCGTCCACCGCACTTTCCTCGGGTTGCTTTAGTTATCTAATTACCTACCACATTTAGTTTGACAAGCAAAAATAGCTTCCTTAATTAACCAAATTAATCATTGGTTCCTTCACATAACTTAAGCACTGACACCGAAAAACAATGTCAAGAAAGTTCCTTTTTGAACATTTGATCTTTATTTATCAGTCTTTGGAATACATCAAATAACCTGTCCGAAGGCTATTCCAGCAATCCTCAGGGATCGCTATTCCAAGTTCCGCCCATTGACTAGTATGCGGGCCTCGAGATCCCATCTTGAGTCACGTCGACCTCTTGTGCAGGATTCAGAGGAAAGGGATTTACGGCCAGAGCCTCCCCTGGCACCCTAGCGTCCTCCTGCTCCAAGTAGCACCCACGGAGAGACCTCTCGTGGCGGGTTCGGTCCACGTACTCGCCGCGGCTATCAACCCCCTTGGATAGGGTCAGGTAGACAGTCGGAGGTAACTGATACTGGATCTCCCTCCAGGCTTTTAACCTGAAGCATTAGTTGTTTTTCCTGGATTAGTTCCTTGAGCAAAGAAGCACAAACAACACACCTAAGTGTACAATCACGAGCATTCCAGTGGTCATTTGTACGGCCAACCACTAAGGTGTGATTCCTTCTCCTTGAATACTTACAGCATTCGATCTTGGATTAATCGCGACTTGGCAAGATCCCAAGGGTTTCGTAAGCTGAGTTGCTTGTTTACCCTTTTTCCTTGGGCTAGGGTTTACACCCTGTTGACCCAAATTGTCTTCTACCTACTTAAATTATAGTCAATAAATCCTGGCCAACCTCGTCACCCTAACTTGGTTGGTCAATTGCTTTCTTGGCAATTCATTGCTACCCTGGCTTGACAAGTTAGTCTTCAAGGAAGAGTGTTGAAGCAGGACGCCTACTCAATTCCTCGGAAATTTAACTTGCAATTAGAACTCGCCAAACGTGGTCTAAGCTGTAGGGGTTCTATTTTGTGATTTAGACGCAAGAGCATATGACGTTAAAGCTTGTTGCACGAGATAGGCATCAACCCCTAGCTTGTGGGATTATTTTTCTCATCACACGGTATTCCCTGATCAAGAATACCTTTGATCAAGATATAGGGCTTGGGAGTCTTATTGACCCAATCCAAAACCCTAACCCTACTAGGCCGATAGACGTTTTGGCCCTAGGGTCCCTAAATACCTTGCGGAGGTCTAGCATTTGGTCAACTGAATTCTTAGGGTGAGAACCCTAGATCATTCTTGCACGGGTGATTAGATAATCCTAACATTTCAAGAATGTGGATAGGACTTCTAAGATTGGAAATATTAAATCGGCGTCCTAAGTGCGGTATTAGGCATAATTTTAACATAACTTAACCTAACCCAGCACATTGAGGTGTTCGTCATAAGCCAACTATTCACACCTTTATGAATCTCTTGTGAGTTACACAATTACATGCGATTTATCTAATTGATCTAATTGTCTTACGATTAGAGGTGATCTTCCCCTTAGAGATGCAAATACTTTCCCTAAAATATGTAAATAACTGCAAGATGTATGAGATGTATCATTCCATGCGAATATGCAATTTCAAGACCATAGACCTTTTTCCTTTATGAAACTATAGGATTTAAAGTGATATTTCTTTTCCTTGCCCTATGTGATATTGTTTGACATTCAGAGATACTCTTATAAACCCTACGTTTTAAGCATCAAATTAAAGCTTTTGTATTTTAATAAAGATGCATCCTTTCCCAAATTCAAACTTTGATAAAAAAACTCCATGCATGGGTGTATCATTCTTTCATGATCAGATGCCAATGAATATATCATTGATTTAATCCTTCCTTTATCAATTAACCCAACCTAGATTGTAACTACCATCGCATGCGATTTGCAAAGTTCATATAGCCCGTCTATAATTATCTTATACACGAGTCACAACCACGAATTTATTACCTAAGTGCATTATGTGTTATAAGCCCTATCCTTTGTGAGATGCAACAAGGACGCCTTCGCACAATTTCATCTTTTAACTTATGCAACATACGTTTGAAAATGCAATTACCCTTGACCATGGAAGTGCAAGCAAATGCAAGTACTCGACATGCAACTAAACTTTGTAGATCGAGTGAGTATATAAATTTCCAATGCATTTAAACTTCCCTATGAGAATTAAAACATGCTTAATGCATCCTTTCCATGCGGGGTTAATTTTCGGAACCTGGGCATTCAATATCGGGGCGTTGTCGACTCTCGTACTTTGGGTGGAAGCTCCCGCGTTGTCGAAGGGTTTGTGAAAGCAATGTCGCAACCACAGAGGACCTTAAATAATTTCAGGACATGTCCTTAACCTTTTTTTCCAGCCTTTTGTGGTAGAACTCTTTTATTGGTCGTTACTTTCAAGAGAGGATGTGGATTTACTCTTCAAAATAGACTAGCATGTCAATTTCTGTCATTGTAAAAGAACCTGAAGCTGATTGATTACCTCATCATGTGCTTGTAAACGAGATCATAAAGTCTGGAATTGATGAAGTCTAATGAAACACAGAATACAAGAAGTTGTTTTATAAAGAGAGTCAAGTAAGGCTCTTTGTACTCTATTGGCTGAAGGAACAAACATCCAGCAGTCATAACAGTAAGGAATAAGCTCTTATTTTCCTGATGATATGTGGGAAATTTTATTTCTCATAACTCTCCATAATTCTGGTAAATCTATATTATTTGCTTCCATATATTCATCTTCAGCTCATCATGATAGAGATGGAAAGCGGTTAAAACAGGCTCAGTTTCTGTAATGCACTCTGTGTCTTCATTAGAGGCTGATAGCTGGGACTTCAGGATCAAGGGAGCAAAGTTCAAGAACCAATTCTGATGTTGTGCTGCTGTTAAGGATAAAAAACTTAGCCCACTATACTCTGGTCAGTGACAGTAATGTTGGTACTTCAAGGCTCTGAACAAACACTGTTTGATGCACGTCCATGTTGATTATATGTCACCAGAATTGAAAAACAAATCAGGAATGACAGTCCATGGTATGATCAATGAGATGTATTGACTACTGGTAAGCGCTTGAATGACAGTCGCTATGGTATGATCAAGGTGATGTATTGACTGCCAATTATGCGCTGATAATCCTTACAGATGCGTTCATAAATCTTTTGAATTTATCCGCAGGACAAAACAAAGCCTCACTATTGTATTGTGAATCACACACGGTGATTGATGGTCCATGGACAGATCAAGATAGTGAAGTCAAAAGGTCAAGGATTTTGCCACAACCCATGACTTGAATTTCCATACTCTCGAGTACCAGATGCACTGGTCGATCTGCTACTCCTGTTCTGTTACTCCCATCGATTTCTTCTCCTGCATCGCCCAGGCATAATCGAGTTCCATTCAGTTTGTGAAAAATCCTCTTCTCTCTTCCTCAGTAGTGCCGAGAGCCAGTCCTTGCGCTCCAATCCATCTCTTGGGAAATTGATGCCTAGTGCAGGCTCTGGAAGCTTACGTGGAACCTCTTCTGCAGGTAAGGTGACTTGCTAAGATTCATCCCGGTACCCATACAGACACAAGTTCTCCTTTTCTGGATCGCATTCGTCGTAGAACTCCTCCACATCTGAAGTGAGAGCTTTGATCAAGCCTGCCCGCCTGCCCTTGTAATCTAGAAAGATCTCCTCAATGCTTCTCGGGATGATGCTTGCTTCTCCACAAATTCTGTTTAATTTTCAGCTTCTAGATCCTCAGCAACCATCTTTAGCATGAATGCACTCGAGCCAAGGTCCTGTGAACGTGTGAATGGCCTGGTTGGCTTCATCAAGAGCGCTCATGGCAGAGCGCATGCGTTTCTCTCCCACCACTATTATAGCTGTTCCCCTATTTTCTTGCTTTTTGCTCTTCCTCCCCTGTTCTTCTGCGTTTCCCCTGTTGTGCTTCTTTGCATACCTTTGGTTGCGGAGGAACTTTGGATCCATTTTCCCCAGGAAAAGAAAACATCCAAGATCTCCAGGGAGTCGTCTCCTACACCTTAGAAGAGAACGACCGAAAAAGCCCCCCTTTCGAACCAGTAAAGCGGTTCCTGAAAATAGCCGACTAAATTTGTTCCTTCCGTGGGCCTCCCGTAACGCCAAAAGCACAACCATATCTTTGTCGATTCCTTTGGTGAAGACCTCAATCAAGTTTCTGTCGACTGTAAGTTTGTTTAGAGTAAGTGTTCCTGTCTTATCACTGCAAAGAACATCCATTCCTGCCAATTCTTCTATAGCAATCATGCGCTTAGTGATAGCACCCTGTTGTGAAAGGCGATGGGATCCGATGGCCATAGTAACAGAAAGCACTGTTGGCATAGCAATGCAATGACATCGAAGACAAGAAAAGTATTCGAGGTTCCTATAGAATCTGTTAGTGAAAGAAAAGATTCTGAAACAATCAGATTTGATATCCAGTTTGTGGTCACAGCTATACCTCCACAGCTATACCTCCACACACACCTCTATAAGCTGATGGGTAGATCTCTGAATTCACAATCCATGGAACTGGTCCCATACCAGGAGAGAAGAAGACTATGTATAGAGACAGACCAAGTACAGACATCCAACCAAAATTGGTCGGACAAATATCAGTGTACCAAGTTCGAGACTGCTCTGTACAAATATAAGAACTACCAGACTGAAGACAACTACCTGCATTCATCGGATTTCCTTGAGCTGCACAGAACCCACATCCAGTACGCTTGCAATATCTGGGCTGAAATCCTTTGCTCTTTGGGAGCATATGCCAATCTGTGCACATATCTTTTCTGGACTGATCTGCTGCTTAACCATTTCAATAATCATATCACCATATTGACACACATGGCCTTGCATTGTTGATTCATGACACCAGATGCTCCAATGGCCTTATTTATAGCTGTTATGATTCCCGTTGGCCCAGCCATCAAAGATGTTCCAGAATCAGCAATAGCAGCACAGCCATTGGCACAAAAACCTGTTGTCTTTCCACCTGCTGATTTTCAAGGCTGCTATCAAAGACTAATACCCAATCTCCCTCTTCTATTGCTCTAGGCCGCAAGTGATGCTTACTGTCAAACCTGTCCTTATTCCTTAGTCTAGCAACCTTCAACCTATCAATAGCTAGCTGAATATCCTCTGGTCTCCTCTCCAACTGTCGAATCCGAAGAGCTAAGAGCTCTTCTCTCGTCAAATCCTCCTGCCAAGGTAAAACTGACCAAGTCAAAGCACAAGTCTCAGTCGGCATAACAGGTTTCTGACCATACATCAACTCTGCAGGCATATATCCTGTGGTAACACTATGAGTCGTACGATCAGCCCACAAAGCAAATGGTAGAAGTCTCGGCCATTCTCCAATCCGTCCTCTGCATGCTTTGGCTAATGCTTTCACTATTGGCGGATGCCCTCTTTCACTCTTCCCATTTCCCTCTGGATTATATGCTGTAGTTAGAGCCAACTTGATTCCTAGCTGAGAGAAAAACTCCCTAGCTTCATCTGCATCCAATTCACCACGATCCGCAGTGACCTTACCCACACAACCATACTTGCAGAAAATTTCCTCCAATAAGAACTTACACACTGCACTAGTGGTCTTCATTCTCAAAGATCTGCCCTCAACATGATTGGTAAGATCCTCTCTAGCCAAAACAATGTATCTCATCTGCCATAGACCCATAGGCATGGTAACCAAGTCAACTACCCACTTATAATGAATGCATAGCGGATAGGTCGGATGAAGCTCATCTCGATGACGCACTACCGAATACATCTGGCAGTCTCTGCAAGTCTCAACAAAGTGAGAAACATCTCTGTACATGCCTTTCCACCAATACTTCTCCTTGATTTTCTCATAAGTAGCCCACACTCCTCTATGACCAGCCCAAGGACTCTCATGAAACTCCCTCATCACCTGTAACTGTGTCTCTCTATCGCAGACAACCCGCAAAGGTAATCCGCCTCTTTTCTTCGGATGCTTCCAAAGAAATCCGTCCTTGAGAAAATAACCATAGGCTTTCCTTCTGATCTTCTTGAACTCTTCATCTGTCCATTCATCTCTTTTGCTTAGTGTACTAAGGTACCTGCCAATCTGCAACCAATCTCCAACATAGAGTTCTTCTGTGAAAGCCACAATATCATAGACATGACAAACATGATCAACCATAGTGGCTGAAATTTCTGCATCATCCTCTTCTGCAAGTAGAGTCTCCTCATCATCATATCTGGCTCTAGATAACATATCTGCCACTGGATTATCCTTCCCTGCTATGTGTTTAAATTCCGGATTTAATGACTTGATATATGCAATCCATCTCAGCATAGCTATATCCGGAGTAGAGCAACTCGTGATCATACCAATCAATGGCAAGCAATCTGTCTCTATCACAACTGAAGCTCCAATAAAGTACTCCTTGTCACATTTGAGAGCCGTGACAATCCCCAATAACTCCCTCTTGATTTGCAGATATCTCCTCTGTCTCTCGTTTAGGACTTTCGCCCCAAACCGAATAGCATACCTATTTCCATCTGCATCATCTTGACCCACAGCCCAACCTATGCCAATTGGACTAGTGTCAACTGTCAATACAATAGGCCTTTCACAATTATAATCCGCTTTCCTGAGAGTAGGAGCATTCTACAATAACTTCTTCAATTTCCGCATGGCTCTAGTGTGGCTGTCATCCCAATAGAATTTCTGCCCCTTTCGAAGCAACTGATATAAACAATCTGCTATGTGTGCAAAATGAGGTATCCAAATCATATAAAACACACAAGCTCCAATGAATCTCCGTACCTCTGAAGTGGTAGAACAATACTCCGCAATCTTGCCTATAGCATTCACCTTATCAGGTGAGGGTTTCCTACCATAATATCCACACATATGCCCAACAATGACAACCTCATTCACTCCAAAAACAGATTTTTGCCCTGAAAGTGTCAAGTTCACTTCTTCTAACCTGGCCAAAATCTTCTCACATGCTGAAATATGATCAGCCACAAAGTATCTGCATCCCTGCTCATTTAGACTCTCATTCTTCTCTTCTTCTGCACACCCCTTAATGGGCACATCATCCAAGAAAGGCATGGTAAGCTGAGGTATGTAATCACGAAGGACCTTATGCATGGCATTCATCATATGCGCAACAGAATTAGTGGCACCTTGAGGCAAGGTACACATCCTGACAAGCCCAGTAGGAGTTTTCATGGTGGTTATGTCCTTGCTTTCCAAGGCCAGCTGAAACTGATCATATCCTGAATACAAATCACCTAAAGAATAGATGGCACGTCTAGCAAATGCCTCTGCAAACTCATCCACAACTGGACCTATACCAACATTCCTGATAGTAACTCTGTTCACTGGCTGCATGTCCTGAATAAATCGGAGAGTATCATTCTTCTTTGGAACTGTAAACCACTTGTTTGAGTATGGTGCAGATGAAGGCTCAAGGATTCCCATCCTGATTTTTTCATTCAATAAATCAATCAGCTTTGGCAAGTGTGCTTTAGGCACTGGAATAGGTCGGAGATTCCATCGGATATGAGGAATAGTAAAAATGACCATAGGAGCAACAATATCAGGATTCACACATCCAATCTCATGTGGGAAAAAAGCTAATCCCCTTCCATGACACTCAAGCATATCCTGAAAGCATTGCTTCTCTATGGGTAGCAAGAAATCACCATTTCCAATTTTCAATTCAGCAAGAGTCTCTGTTGAAAATTTATGACCAATATGCTCCGGATTCCTCAAAATTTGATGTTTAGCAGCCCTCTCTATTTGCTGATCACTGTCAGGTGGAAGCGGTACAGCAACCGGCTTCACCTTCTTATCCACAGTTTTGTATTTCGTGTCAACCCTGGCTTCATTATGCTCTTCTACATTACACAAATCTTGCTGTAAATCAGCAATTCTGCACTCCAATGGCTGAATATCCTCAGCCTCTGCTCTATGGACTGCATAGAAACAGCCCCAAACTCTGAATGCTGAAATATTTCAGTAGTAAACTCTGTTGGCTGAAAGTTTTCAGCCCTCTATGTCTCTGAAAGCTGATCATAACCAGCTGGAAACTCTGTTTGCTGATTTTCTTCAGTACTCAACACTCTTTGCTGAGTTACCTCAGCCTCTGACTCAATCTGTGACACAAAATCTGCAATTTCATGAAACATGTCCAGGGACTGCACTAATACATTACTGTGACAATTCTGCATATCAGTTTTCAGCATATCTCCCATCTCTGTCATCGTATCTGCACAAATCACACTGTCATACATCCCATCTATGTGCTCATCATCCTCCAAAATTCCTGCATTTTTCAAAATTTTCTCCTTCCTGCATATATACTGCCTGGCAGCTCTAGGCAACCTAGAAGTCTTCTGATAACTCATCGAACTGTTTGTTGAAATCCCAACAAAATCGGAGGAGAAAACACCGCTGCCAGGAGGCGAGAACTCCAATCTCCTCTTCTCTGTACCACCGTCGTCTCGTGAAACGGCGGTACCTAATGAAAACCCGAATCCTTCACAGTGGGCAAAGGTGCATCTCTGAGAGTATCCCTGTTTCTAACATGGTTCACACATACAGTCATAAACTGAACTGCTCTCATACCATCTTTACTGCGAATCCGTGCATAAGCAGATCCATCATCCATGACCTTTGTTTCCATGCGCATCTCTGTGATGAATGGCTGTCCAAGAATTATAGGATAAGAGCATGAATCCTGCACAAAGAAATGAAAATCCTCCTCTACATCACCAATAGAAACCCTGACACTAGGACAGGCAGCATACAAATCACCTGCAGTGTTATTGGTGGCTCTCATACGCCACCCATGCTCTACATCCATAGGCCATCTGTTACTCTCATAAACTCCACGAACTATGAGATTAATCTCTGAACCATGATCCACCAATGCAACATAAGGCACCTGTTTCTCTCCAATCTTTACCATTGTCTCTGTAGTTGCCCTAGCCCAATGGCTCCGCGAAAAGTGACTACGCGGTATCATGACAGGCTCATCAATTTCAGCATAATGCATAGGCTGAACCCTCTTCTCTACCTGCGGAAAAACAGAAGCATTATCAACCATAACCTCATCCTCATCCTCATCCAACTCCCCAATCAAAACTCCCTGTGTATCAGTGGTAGACAATGCATGTCTTTTCCTCTTCAAAACCTCCTGAAACTGATCCTGAAACTCTCTTTTTGAGATGCCCAAAATCTCAGAAATAGTGAAAGTCACCTCACTGCCAAGTATCTTATCATTAAAGATTTTCTTCATGTCTGTAGATGTCTCAATATCGGACATCAATCTGAACCCTGGCTGCTTTCTCTCTCTAGGCTCTTGCCTCTTTTCTCTCTTTTGAGCATCTTCCATCTGTCGATCTGGCCCTGATCGTGAAGACGGTCCTACAGTAGGTGGAGTAACAAACTCACCCCCTCTAGTCTTCTTAGCTGCACTTGGATTTTCTTCATCCCTCTTACGCTTCTCCTCAACAAGTACATCTGCACCATGAGACTTAGCCAAATAAGCATAAATAGAGTACCTGTCAACAGGCGAGTCCCAACTTGTCTCTGATCTGATGCTAGAGCCTGCACTAGTCAAAACAGTTTGCTGAATTTTTCCCTTGTTTGCAGTCTCCATAGCATAAGTCCATAGCGCTGACTGAGTCTCTGATCCCTTCTCAATCTGGACTCCATATGCAGAAGCATCACCTCTAGCTGTCACATAAGAAGTACGCGCAGCCATGTCATCCACTAACTTCTTCATTCCACCTTTACCAAAGTTGGTAGCAAGTGGAGCTCCTGTCTCAGTCAACCAACTCTTACCATCTTGCCCCCAATATACCACATTCTTCCTCCTTGCATCCTGAAAAGATTCACAATCCCTGCAATGCTGATGGTCCGTACTATCGCACCAAATACATCTCCGATCTCTCCTAGGTGCACTAGGAGCACTCCTAGGTGCAGTAGGAGCACTAGAAGAAGTAGTAGGCGCAGTCGAAGCAAACTGCTCCTTCAACTTTCCCACCAACTCCGCTTTGACTGACTCCAGTGTCAAATCTGTTATGCCTTTGATTATGTCATCAAGAGAAGTAGGCACCAATGGAGCGGATGGTTTTGGAGCAGAAGGTGTAGACATCGGTCGTGGAACAGGAGGAATAGGTGGAGTGGAAACAGTAGGCACTGGCATAGGCCAAGAAACTGGCTGAGGAGGAGAAGAAATAACAGGGATAGAAGTAGGCATAGGAGCAAATGATGGTGTAGGTGTCATGGAACCATTCTGTAGGCGAGTCTTCCATATCCTCCTCTTGGTCAAAGTCGAGACTGCATCCTGAGCATCCTGCCAATCCGTTTTAAGACCCATAGGCTTCGTGCGATCCTCAAGAAGCTCACCCAATTCTTCTTGAAGAGCAGGATCTGCAGCTTGCAAGAAAAGCTCAACTTTTTCAACATCCAATGCTCTTTGTTCAATGGCATCAAGCTGACTATACCTCTCCTCAAATTCTCGAATCAACTCCAAAGCAGCTAGACCTTTGTTTGGCATGTAGACCCACTCTCGGAATGACCGCCGAGTAGCCATACCAAAGTCCTCAAGGAAGTATTCTTCTTTCAAGGCCTTCTTAAAATCTTGCCAATGTGTATTTTGAATAAAAAGATCAGTCACTTTTGTCCTCAAAGCGGGTGTGACAAGACGAAGGAAGTACTTACTCATAAGTCCAGCTGGAACTCCAAAAAACCCCATCTTGATCTCATATGTCTTCAAATATGCTGAAACATTACGTCCGTCAAATAGCTTCTTCTCATTCTCAACTGCTTCAATAGCCTTAGTCGCGCTGTTTGCATTCTCCTGCTCCGAATAGAGTTGCCTTTGCTGAGACAACTGCTGTTGATGCAATTGTTGCTGCTGCTGCATATACAATTGTGTTTGCTGATTTTGGAGCTGCATATACATGGACATATTCTGCAAAATCTGCTTTAGATCCTCCGTTGAAGTACTTGACGCAGCAGTCATTGATGGAGCTGCCGCCATTGTAGGCTGTTGCCGCCCCCATCGTCTTCATCATCATCATCATCATCGTCATCATCATCGTCATCATCATCACCCTCATCGTCATCTTCATCATCATCATCATCCTCATCATCTTCTCCATCTCACGTCATCTCCCTGGTTATCCAGAAGGTTGAGAAGCTTCTATTGAAGCTTCTCTAGACCCGGTTCACCCGTAGAGTTGGATTGCCTAGTCCATATTCCCCAAGGTCTATTTCCCGTGCCGCTGTCAAGATGCTGCGCATCTGAGCCGTGAACACCTCCATTTTTGTTGTGCATTTGTGTTAATTTCTGCGTGTGATTCATTGTTTGTGTGGTGCATTTTAATAAACTGCATTCAATGTATGTATATATTCCCTTAAATGTATTGCATATTCGATGCTTGTAATAGGAAGGAAAACCTATCCTACCCTTTGTAGACCGTCCTGTTCGTGGGAGCATCCGAGACTTGGGGCAAGCTTACAATGAGTTCTTCATTGAACCAGATGGTAATCAGGACTCTAGTGATAAGGTCCCTGATTTTGTTGAGACTATGATATACTGTCCAAACGAGGCTGTTCGTATGGGTGGTCGCTATGCATCAAAGGAGGAATTCACAAATGGGAAGATAGGGAGCTAAAGATAGTGGAAAAATATTCGTATGGCAAAAAGAGGGGAAAAAGGAGGATTTGAATGGCTAAAGGGGGGGAAAAAGTTCAGAAAATCCAGGACCTCCCCGAGCTCGAAATGGGTGGTTACCTTCAGCGTGAAGGGTAGGGGATGGTCGGCAGAAGAGATATAATCACTACAGAGACATGCTTTATGGGGGGGGAAAATCAGTATGTTGCTCGGGGTTCCCTTCACAGATATAATGGTAAATACAGCCATCACCAGTGAGTCCTCCCTCCATCAGAATCAGTCCCTCCCCTGCATGTCACCTTCCTGGTGAATTTGCTGCAGCATGTCAGGCAGCGCAGGCTTTCCCCCCGCCTGGAGTCATCGATGCCGCTGACCCCAACCATGTTGTGCACCCCTATGCTCGCATCTCCAGCGATAGCTCCTCCCTCGGTCGCCATATTGCGCGCAGGCTGTTCGAAATCAGCATCCAGGACGTTTTCTCCGTGCCTGGAGATTTCAATCTGATGATGAACGATTTGATGCTTCATAGTATGCATTCTTTGGTGGAGATGTAAGCCAAGAGGTTGAACTTGGCGGCCTCTATCTTCTTCACCCTCTACACTCTCAAGTACGCACCCATACCATGCGTGGTCAATCTGAAACAGCGAGGGTGCAGCCCATGCCCACCGCAAATTCATGACGGCTTGCACCAGCACTGGTAGCGCCAGTATTAGTGGGAGTGAGCACGAGCCCAGCACCGTCTACCTGGCTGTTGTGGTTGATGAATTCATGGAGGAAGAGATTTGAATTTTTCTGCTTCTATCTTCAAGTTGTCATGGTTGAGTCCTGTTCTCGTCCATTATAAGAGCTGGTCTGTCCCGCAAGACGGATGTGGAGATCCTTGCTGCTGCCGGTCATGCCTTGGGTTATGCAGAAACAAGTTCTGATAGGAAGAACTTCAACAGGCATCAACGAGGATCTACAGGCATCAAAGGAGGTGAAAGACTCTGCCTGACTCTTGCGCTGGTAGAGAAAGAAGAGGCAAAGATGTTAATCACATGTTGCCAAGGTCAAGCGAGCGCAACATGAGCTCCCCTCATCTCAGAGCATTGGAGAAGTCGCCATCAATCGTTTGCAAAGGGAAAGAACAGACTGACAGAACAACCCTCCCGTGAGATTCAGGCTTAACTCGACAGATGACTTGCAGAGATGGACCATAGAAATCTCAGGTGCTGTTGGTACATTCTATGAAGGCGAGCAGTTCCAATTGCTTATTGAGTTCCCTGAGAAGTATCCATTGGATTCTCCTCAAGTCGTCTTCACAGCATCTTGTTTATGTTATCAAGTGCCACAGAGAAGGAAAGGCCTACAGTTAATGATAGGTATGTTAAGAACTGCCGTAAAGGAAAGTCACCCAAGCTTACCTCATGGGAATACCATGATGACAAGGCCTGATTCAACTGAAGATTCTAAACCAGCAACATTGAAGTTTGCAGGTTGCATTGCAGTTTCTGGATGTCATATAAAACTGCGCTCTTTCCACTCAACTCTCCATTCCTTTTGTTGTATAAGTTGCTCAACAGCTTTTAGTTCTGTACTTCTGCTTATAAGAACTGTGAGGCTTTTTGCTGTAGCTTGTCACATCAGGTCTTGAGCAACTCAAAGCAGACTTGAATCAAAAGAATGTATAATGGGGTGTATGTTTGTGAGAGAACGCTTAACTTCTGAACAAAGCTTAATAGATTGACTCTATTTAGGAGTTTGAGGTACAGGCAATTGAAATACATGTTTCAGGTATTATGATTGTGTATAGGAAGCTTACATGGAAATTATGGGAAAGATCAATATCTGATATAGCAACTATTGGCTTTCAAAGACACTGAATATTCTGTTAGTGCCAAGGATTCTAGGTGTTGGCCATTGAGTAATCGAGGAGGAGATCGGAATAGGCAATATAGTTCTTTGCTTTTGATGACATCCAACATTTGAGTTCTTCTTGTTAGCCTCATTTCTTGCTGTACCTTGAACCCCGTGTTCTGCAGCCCTTACGCGATCTCTTTGACATTTCTGGTGAACCCGACGTGAAAGTGCTGCGTCATCAGCAAGATGGGAGACTCGCAAGAAGAGATGACAGATGATAATGTCATGAAGAACCTGTTTCAGTCATTTACCATGTATATGCAGCAGCAAGTGCATGCAAAACGAGACAGTGATGCTATGGATGCCTTGAAAGCTGTCCAACAGGAGATGAAGCAGTTTAATGGTCAGCAAGTGTCAACTTACCTGCATTTGTATGAAGAAAAGATGAAGTTTTTTGGGGTTTCTCAAGATGTTTGGAGCCGCTACTTCTTGCGGATCGTGGTGCGCGCTCTTGAAGGTCGAATTGCAGAAATTCAAGAGGCACATGCAGGTTGGGCTGAATTTAAAAAGGCATTAAAAGATGAATATTTCTTGGAGGATACAGGTCTTATGAATCGCAGGAATTTTTAGCATGGGTTTCTATGTCTAATAAAGGACTTTCTGTTACCGCTCTTCTGCGAGAGTTTGAAAGCCGTTATGATCAGTTGGATGGGACTGAACAGCAAGCTTTGGAGATGCAGAAAGTGGAGTTATTTTTGCAAGCTGCAGATGCTGATTTGCAGGAAAAGTTGGATGATCTTTTGGAAGATCAAGCTACTGATTCAGGTTTAAAGACTGAGTGGAGACATGTCATTGATGCTGTGAATGCCCTTGTCAAGAAGCAGCGCAGGAGAGTCAGATTGCATCGTAATACAGGATTAGTTCCTGAAAAATCCTTGGAGACTTCTTCTTCTACCCCTGCTGCTTCTTTGCCTAAGCCTACTCTTCCTGTTGTGAATCCACCAGTACCTGCTGCTCCAGTGCCCTTATCTGTAGATGATGTTATTAAAGGCTTAGCGGATTTGACGATTGAAGCAGTCAAAGCTGAAGTTGGTAAGTTAAAGGAGCAACTTATGACAGTACCTGCTGTAGCACCTGCTCCAGTGACTGCTTTTCCAGCTGGTCAAAGAAAAGGGCGACGATGTATTTGGTGTGATAGTACAGAGCACCAACACTGTAGAGATTGTGATGCTTTTCAGGATGCACGAAAGAAGAATGTAGTGTTCTGGGGACAAGATGGGAAGATATGGCTGACAGAGACTGGCGCTCCTCTTGACACGAACTTTGGTAAGGGAGGTATGAAGAAGCTTGTTGATGATATGGCTGCGCGATCAGCTTATGTGAGTGTTAGAGGAGATGCTTCAGCTTTTGGAGTCCAGCTTGAGCAGAAATCTGATGGAGACTCTGCTTTATGGTCTTCTGCCTTGGAGATAGCGAGAAGAGGAAAAGTTCAAACTTCTACTATGACTTGTGTGGGCTCTAGCATCCGAGGAGAAACAGGATGGGATTCTCCTGTTGACAGGTATTCTATTTTTGCTTATATTGCTAAAACGCAGGGTTTAGATGCCATGGTTGAGGAAAAGAGAAGAAGAGATGAGGAGGGTCCTAGCTCCTCCAAAAAGACTAGAGGGGGTGACTTTGTTTCACCACCTGTTACAGCTCCACCTATGTCAAATTCTCCAACCCAAACAGGTTCTGATCAGCCAATGGAAGACAAGCAGAAAGAAAAGAGGCAATCAAGAAAAGAGCCAGGATTCAAGCTCTTGTCAGACCTTGATATGCAAACGGATATGAGTAAGATTTTTCATGAAAAAATTTTGAATAGTGAAGTCACTTTTACTGTTGGAGAGGCTCTTGGGATTGCTAGAAGAGAAATACAGGATCAGATGCAGGATCTTTTGCGGAGGAAACGACATGCGATGGAAGGACCTGCTTCACAGGGATTGTGGCATGGAGCTCTTGGGAAAGAGCATGATGATGCAGTGATGGTTGAGAATGCTTCTGTTAATCCACAATCGGAGAAAATAGTGCAGCCTATGCAGTATGAAGATGATGAGTCCCCTATTCTCATTCCTCGCAGCCATTTTTCACGAAGTCATTGGGCTAGAGCAACCACTGAGACAGTGGTAAGGATTGGAGAGAAACAAATTCCCTTGATTGCTTTAGTTGATCATGGTTCTGAGATTAATCTTATTGCTCGAGGTGTTTATGAGAGTGGCAAGTGGCCTATGGATGCAGAGCATGGCTGGCGCATGAGAGCCGCCAATAATACTTCTGGTGATATGTATGCTGCTTGTCCGAGTATCAGAATTTCTATTGGTAATGTTGAAGAGGATTATCATTGCTTTGTTCAGGATTCATGCTCTTATCCGATTATTCTTGGACAGCCTTTCATTACAGAGGCAAGAATGGAAACAAAAGTGATGGATGACGGATCAGCTTATGCGCGGATACGCAGTAAAGATGGTATGCGAGCTGTTCAGTTTATGACTGTTGGGGTAAATCATCCGAGAAACAGGGACTCCTTGCGTGAGGCACCACTACCTGCGAAGGAGTTGGATTTTCATTAGGTACCGCTGTCTTGCGAGACGCCAGTGGTACGGAGCGGAGAAAAGAGGAGATCTCGCCTCCTGGCAGTCAGTCTTTCTCCAATAACTTTGTTGGGTTTACTTCAGATAGTTCGGTAAGTTATCAGAAAATTTCAGATTTGCCTAGAGCTGCCAGGCAGTACATTGGTCGTAAGGAGAAAGAGTTGAAGAATGCAGGTATTTTGCAAGCAGAAGAGCATGTGGATGGATTGTATGAAAGGATGTCTTATGCAGATACATTGTTTGAGATGAGAGCAATGCTAAAAACTGATGTATGCAAGGGTTCAAAGATCATACCTGTGCAAACCTTGGATATGTTTCAGGAAATTTCTGGTTTTATGCTGCAAACAGAGTTAGAGGCTGAGAAAACTCAGCAAACTGAATTTATGGCTGATCTTGATCAGCTAATAGAGTTGCAGAGGGCTGAATCCATTCAGCCAACAGAGTTGAATGCAGAAAAATTTCTGCATACAGAGTTTCAGGATGCATCTATGCAGTCCATAGAGCCGAGGGCTGAATTCATTCAGCCAACAGAGTTGAATGCAGAAAAATTTCTGCATACAGAGTTTCAGACTGCACCCATGCAGTCCATAGAGCTAAAGGCTGAAATTTTTCAGCCAACAGAGTTGAAAGATGCTGAAAATTTGCAAAAATTGCAGCAAAGGAAAGAGTGCTTGAATGATGCCAAGGTTGACACAAAATATAAAACAGTTGATAAGAAGGTTAAGCCGGTTGCAGGCCCGCTTCCTTCTGATAGTGATGAGCAGATTGAAAAAGCTATGAAACAGCCTATGTTGAGGGATCCTGCAAATATTGGACATAAGTTTACAGCTGAAACTCTTGCAGAATTGAAGATTGGAAATGATGATTTTTTGCTTCCAGTGGAAAAAGAATGTTTTAGAGAGATGCTTGGACGTCATGGTAAGTCATTTGCTTTCTTTCCACATGAAATTGGCTGCATTAGTCCCGAATTGGTTGCACCTATGGTCATCTTCACTGTTCCCCATGTACCATGGAATATACGTCCTATACCTGTGCCTAAAGCACACTTGCCAAAGCTGATAGAGTTGCTGAATGAGAAGATTAAAATGGGGATTTTGGAACCCTCTTCTGCACCCTATTCTAACAGGAGGTTTACTGTACCAAAGAAGAATGGTACTTTGAGATTTATTCAGGATATGCAGCCCGTGAACAAGGTGACAATCAGAAATGTGGGTACAGGTCCAGTTGTGGATGAATTTGCTGAGGATTTTGCAGGACGAGCCATCTATTCACTAGGTGACTTGTATTCAGGTTATGATCAGTTTCAGCTTGCCTTGGAAAGCAGGGATATTACTACTATGCGGACACCTATTGGTCTTGTGAGGATGTGTACCTTGCCTCAAGGTGCTACAAACTCAGTTGCTCATATGATGAATGCTATGCATAGAGTTCTTCGAGACTATATTCCACAGTATACCATGCCTTTTCTAGATGATGTGCCTATTAAGGGTTGTGCAGAAGAAGAAAAGAATGAAAGTCTTGATTTGTGTGGATGTAGACAGTTTGTGGCTGATCACTTGAATGCTTGTGAGCAAATATTGACATGATTAGAGGAGGTAAATTTGACACTTTCAGGGCTGAAATCTGTCTTTGCCGTTAATGAAGTCATCATAGTTGGGCATATGGTTGGATATTATGGCAGAAAGCCTTCTCCTGCAAAGGTGGATGCCATAAACAGGATTGCAGAGTATTGCTCAACTACTTCAGAGGTGCGGAGATTTGTGGGAGCTTGTGTATTTTACATGATTTGGATTCCTCATTTTGCTCATATTGCAGATGTTCTCTATCAGCTGCTTCGGAAGGGGCAGAAATTTCATTGGGATGAGAAGCATTCAAAAGCCATGCGTAAGCTCAAGAAGCTGTTGCAATCAGCTCCTACTCTACGCAAGGCGGATTATCAGTGTGGACGGCCTATCATGTTGACAGTTGATACTAGCCCTATTGGTATAGGTTGGGCTGTGGGACAGGATGATGCTGATGGAAATAGGTATGCTATCCGCTTTGGAGCTAAAGTTCTTAATGAGCGACAAAGGAGATATCCGCAGATCAAAAGAGAGTTGTGGGGAGTAGTCACTGCATTGAAGTGTGACAAAGGGTATTTCATTGGAGCTTCAGTTATTGTGGAAACAGATTGCTTACCTTTGCTTGGCATGATTACTAGTTGCTCGACTCCAGATATAGCGATGCTCCGATGGATTGCCTATATCAAATCATTGAATCCAGAATTTCGACACATAGCAGGGAAAGATAATCCAGTTGCTGACATGCTTTCTAGAGCGAGATATGAGAATGAGGAGTCAATGCTTGCAGAAGATGATGAGACAGAGTTTGTTACATTTGTCCTTACTCATGATTGTCATGTATCTACTGTTGAAGCTTTTATTGAAGAGCTTTATGTTGATGAGTGGCTGCAAATTGGACAGTATCTAAGTTCATTGACTCGAAGAGCTGATTGGACAGATGATGAATTCAAGAAAATCAGAAGGAAGGCTTATGGGTATTTCTTGAAGGATGGTTTACTTTGGAAGCATCCAAGAAAGAGAGGAGGTTTGCCCTTGAGAGTAGTTTGTGATGTAGCGATGCAAATACAGATTATGCGAGAGTTTCATGAGAGCTCATGGGCAGGACATAGAGGTGTGTGGGCTACCTATGAGAAAATCAAAGACAGATACTGGTGGAAAGGGATGTATAAAGATGTTTCTCACTTTGTGGAGACTTGTAGAGATTGCCAGCTTTACTCTTTAGTGCGACATCGTGATGAGTTGCATCCGACTTATCCACTATGTATGCATTACAAGTGGGTGGTAGACTTGGTTACTTTGCCAGTGGGACTTTGGCAGATGAGATATCTTGTCTTGGCTAGGGAGGATCTTACAAACTATGTTGAAGGAAGACCGTTGCGGACGAAGACCACCACTACAGTATGTAAATTCTTATTGGAAGAAATATTTTGCAGGTATGGATGTATAGGCAAGATTACAGCTGATCGTGGAGAGCTAGATGCTGATGAAGCTAGAGAATTCTTCTCACGGCTTGGGATTAAATTGGCTCTTACTACTGCTTATAATCCAGAGGGAAATGGCAAAAGTGAAAGAGGACATCCGCCTATAGTTAAAGCATTGGCAAAAGCTTGTAGAGGTCGGATTGGAGATTGGCCGAGATTATTACCTTTTGCATTATGGGCTGATCGCTCTACACATAGTGTGACTACTGGGTACATGCCTGCGGAGTTGATGTATGGGCAAAAACCTGTCATGCCTACTGAAATTTGTGCTCTCACTTGGAGTGTTCTTCCTTGGCATGAGAATTTATCAAGGGAAGAGCTGTTAGCCCTTCGGATTCGTCAATTAGAGAGAAGGACTGAAGATGTGCAGCTAGCCATTGACCGTTTGAAGGCAGCCCGTCTCAGAAATAAGGACAGGTTTGATTTAAGGCATCGCTTGAGGCCTAGAGCCATAAAAGAAGGGGATTGGGTTCTAGTCTACGACAGTAGTCTAGAAAATCAGCATAGTAGCATGAGAAAAATGGTTCAAAGATGGTTTGGACCGTATGAAGTGAAAAAGGTTTTTGACAATGGTACCTATGAGCTGGCTGAATTAGATGGAACATTATTGAGGGTGCCTATTGCTGGAAAACGAGTCAAGATTTTTAAGAGAAGAGAAGATGAAGAATATGAACTTGAAGCATTGACAGAAGATGAGCAGGTAGGAGAAAGACATGCTGAAGAAACAGAGGACATAGAAGATGGAGCCGATGGACAAACAGGTCCGCTAGAACCAGAAGATGGACTTGACCTGTTTGTGGACTTAAATGATCCTGGATAGTTGGCACATCCGGAGGATGCGCAGGTTTAGAGGGGGTGGATGTCGTGATGCTGCGCATCTGAGCCGTGAACACCTCCATTTTTGTTGTGCATTTGTGTTAATTTCTGCGTGTGATTCATTGTTTGTGTGGTGCATTTTAATAAACTGCATTCAATGTATGTATATATTCCCTTAAATGTATTGCATATTCGATGCTTGTAATAGGAAGGAAAACCTATCCTACCCTTTGTAGACCGTCCTGTTCGTGGGAGCATCCGAGACTTGGGGCAAGCTTACAATGAGTTCTTCATTGAACCAGATGGTAATCAGGACTCTAGTGATAAGGTCCCTGATTTTGTTGAGACTATGATATACTGTCCAAACGAGGCTGTTCGTATGGGTGGTCGCTATGCATCAAAGGAGGAATTCACAAATGGGAAGATAGGGAGCTAAAGATAGTGGAAAAATATTCGTATGGCAAAAAGAGGGGAAAAAGGAGGATTTGAATGGCTAAAGGGGGGAAAAAGTTCAGAAAATCCAGGACCTCCCCGAGCTCGAAATGGGTGGTTACCTTCAGCGTGAAGGGTAGGGGATGCTCGGCAGAAGAGATATAATCACTACAGAGACATGCTTTATGGGGGGGAAAAATCAGTATGTTGCTCGGGGTTCCCTTCACAGATATAATGGTAAATACAGCCATCACCAGTGAGTCCTCCCTCCATCAGAATCAGTCCCTCCCCTGCATGTCACCTTCCTGGTGAATTTGCTGCAGCATGTCAGGCAGCGCAGGCTTTCCCCCCGCCTGGAGTCATCGATGCCGCTGACCCCAACCATGTTGTGCACCCCTATGCTCGCATCTCCAGCGATAGCTCCTCCCTCGGTCGCCATATTGCGCGCAGGCTGTTCGAAATCAGCATCCAGGACGTTTTCTCCGTGCCTGGAGATTTCAATCTGATGATGAACGATTTGATGCTTCACAGTATGCATTCTTTGGTGGAGATGTAAGCCAAGAGGTTGAACTTGGCGGCCTCTATCTTCTTCACCCTCTACACTCTCAAGTACGCACCCATACCATGCGTGGTCAATCTGAAACAGCGAGGGTGCAGCCCATGCCCACCGCAAATTCATGACGGCTTGCACCAGCACTGGTAGCGCCAGTATTAGTGGGAGTGAGCACGAGCCCAGCACCGTCTACCTGGCTGTTGTGGTTGATGAATTCATGGAGGAAGAGATTTGAATTTTTCTGCTTCTATCTTCAAGTTGTCATGGTTGAGTCCTGTTCTCGTCCATTATAAGAGCTGGTCTGTCCCGCAAGACGGATGTGGAGATCCTTGCTGCTGCCGGTCATGCCTTGGGTTATGCAGAAACAAGTTCTGATAGGAAGAACTTCAACAGGCATCAACGAGGATCTACAGGCATCAAAGGAGGTGAAAGACTCTGCCTGACTCTTGCGCTGGTAGAGAAAGAAGAGGCAAAGATGTTAATCACATGTTGCCAAGGTCAAGCGAGCGCAACATGAGCTCCCCTCATCTCAGAGCATTGGAGAAGTCGCCATCAATCGTTTGCAAAGGGAAAGAACAGACTGACAGAACAACCCTCCCGTGAGATTCAGGCTTAACTCGACAGATGACTTGCAGAGATGGACCATAGAAATCTCAGGTGCTGTTGGTACATTCTATGAAGGCGAGCAGTTCCAATTGCTTATTGAGTTCCCTGAGAAGTATCCATTGGATTCTCCTCAAGTCGTCTTCACAGCATCTTGTTTATGTTATCAAGTGCCACAGAGAAGGAAAGGCCTACAGTTAATGATAGGTATGTTAAGAACTGTCGTAAAGGAAAGTCACCCAAGCTTACCTCATGGGAATACCATGATGACAAGGCCTGATTCAACTGAAGATTCTAAACCAGCAACATTGAAGTTTGCAGGTTGCATTGCAGTTTCTGGATGTCATATAAAACTGCGCTCTTTCCACTCAACTCTCCATTCCTTTTGTTGTATAAGTTGCTCAACAGCTTTTAGTTCTGTACTTCTGCTTATAAGAACTGTGAGGCTTTTTGCTGTAGCTTGTCACATCAGGTCTTGAGCAACTCAAAGCAGACTTGAATCAAAAGAATGTATAATGGGGTGTATGTTTGTGAGAGAACGCTTAACTTCTGAACAAAGCTTAATAGATTGACTCTATTTAGGAGTTTGAGGTACAGGCAATTGAAATACATGTTTCAGGTATTATGATTGTGTATAGGAAGCTTACATGGAAATTATGGGAAAGATCAATATCTGATATAGCAACTATTGGCTTTCAAAGACACTGAATATTCTGTTAGTGCCAAGGATTCTAGGTGTTGGCCATTGAGTAATCGAGGAGGAGATCGGAATAGGCAATATAGTTCTTTGCTTTTGATGACATCCAACATTTGAGTTCTTCTTGTTAGCCTCATTTCTTGCTGTACCTTGAACCCCGTGTTCTGCAGCCCTTACGCGATCTCTTTGACATTTCTGGTGAACCCGACGTGAAAGTGCTGCGTCATCAGCAAGATGGGAGACTCGCAAGAAGAGATGACAGATGATAATGTCATGAAGAACCTGTTTCAGTCATTTACCATGTATATGCAGCAGCAAGTGCATGCAAAACGAGACAGTGATGCTATGGATGCCTTGAAAGCTGTCCAACAGGAGATGAAGCAGTTTAATGGTCAGCAAGTGTCAACTTACCTGCATTTGTATGAAGAAAAGATGAAGTTTTTTGGGGTTTCTCAAGATGTTTGGAGCCGCTACTTCTTGCGGATCGTGGTGCGCGCTCTTGAAGGTCGAATTGCAGAAATTCAAGAGGCACATGCAGGTTGGGCTGAATTTAAAAAGGCATTAAAAGATGAATATTTCTTGGAGGATACAGGTCTTACGAATCGCAGGAATTTTTAGCATGGGTTTCTATGTCTAATAAAGGACTTTCTGTTACCGCTCTTCTGCGAGAGTTTGAAAGCCGTTATGATC
Organism: Lygodium microphyllum; assembly: GCF_053477565.2. NCBI lineage: Eukaryota > Viridiplantae > Streptophyta > Polypodiopsida > Schizaeales > Lygodiaceae > Lygodium > Lygodium microphyllum. Next base: position 133,110,070 of record NC_141140.1, on the reverse strand, counting down.
AGTTGGATGGGACTGAACAGCAAGCTTTGGAGATGCAGAAAGTGGAGTTATTTTTGCAAGCTGCAGATGCTGATTTGCAGGAAAAGTTGGATGATCTTTTGGAAGATCAAGCTACTGATTCAGGTTTAAAGACTGAGTGGAGACATGTCATTGATGCTGTGAATGCCCTTGTCAAGAAGCAGCGCAGGAGAGTCAGATTGCATCGTAATACAGGATTAGTTCCTGAAAAATCCTTGGAGACTTCTTCTTCTACCCCTGCTGCTTCTTTGCCTAAGCCTACTCTTCCTGTTGTGAATCCACCAGTACCTGCTGCTCCAGTGCCCTTATCTGTAGATGATGTTATTAAAGGCTTAGCGGATTTGACGATTGAAGCAGTCAAAGCTGAAGTTGGTAAGTTAAAGGAGCAACTTATGACAGTACCTGCTGTAGCACCTGCTCCAGTGACTGCTTTTCCAGCTGGTCAAAGAAAAGGGCGACGATGTATTTGGTGTGATAGTACAGAGCACCAACACTGTAGAGATTGTGATGCTTTTCAGGATGCACGAAAGAAGAATGTAGTGTTCTGGGGACAAGATGGGAAGATATGGCTGACAGAGACTGGCGCTCCTCTTGACACGAACTTTGATAAGGGAGGTATGAAGAAGCTTGTTGATGATATGGCTGCGCGATCAGCTTATGTGAGTGTTAGAGGAGATGCTTCAGCTTTTGGAGTCCAGCTTGAGCAGAAATCTGATGGAGACTCTGCTTTATGGTCTTCTGCCTTGGAGATAGCGAGAAGAGGAAAAGTTCAAACTTCTACTATGACTTGTGTGGGCTCTAGCATCCGAGGAGAAACAGGATGGGATTCTCCTGTTGACAGGTATTCTATTTTTGCTTATATTGCTAAAACGCAGGGTTTAGATGCCATGGTTGAGGAAAAGAGAAGAAGAGATGAGGAGGGTCCTAGCTCCTCCAAAAAGACTAGAGGGGGTGACTTTGTTTCACCACCTGTTACAGCTCCACCTATGTCAAATTCTCCAACCCAAACAGGTTCTGATCAGCCAATGGAAGACAAGCAGAAAGAAAAGAGGCAATCAAGAAAAGAGCCAGGATTCAAGCTCTTGTCAGACCTTGATATGCAAACGGATATGAGTAAGATTTTTCATGAAAAAATTTTGAATAGTGAAGTCACTTTTACTGTTGGAGAGGCTCTTGGGATTGCTAGAAGAGAAATACAGGATCAGATGCAGGATCTTTTGCGGAGGAAACGACATGCGATGGAAGGACCTGCTTCACAGGGATTGTGGCATGGAGCTCTTGGGAAAGAGCATGATGATGCAGTGATGGTTGAGAATGCTTCTGTTAATCCGCAATCGGAGAAAATAGTGCAGCCTATGCAGTATGAAGATGATGAGTCCCCTATTCTCATTCCTCGCAGCCATTTTTCACGAAGTCATTGGGCTAGAGCAACCACTGAGACAGTGGTAAGGATTGGAGAGAAACAAATTCCCTTGATTGCTTTAGTTGATCATGGTTCTGAGATTAATCTTATTGCTCGAGGTGTTTATGAGAGTGGCAAGTGGCCTATGGATGCAGAGCATGGCTGGCGCATGAGAGCCGCCAATAATACTTCTGGTGATATGTATGCTGCTTGTCCGAGTATCAGAATTTCTATTGGTAATGTTGAAGAGGATTATCATTGCTTTGTTCAGGATTCATGCTCTTATCCGATTATTCTTGGACAGCCTTTCATTACAGAGGCAAGAATGGAAACAAAAGTGATGGATGACGGATCAGCTTATGCGCGGATACGCAGTAAAGATGGTATGCGAGCTGTTCAGTTTATGACTGTTGGGGTAAATCATCCGAGAAACAGGGACTCCTTGCGTGAGGCACCACTACCTGCGAAGGAGTTGGATTTTCATTAGGTACCGCTGTCTTGCGAGACGCCAGTGGTACGGAGCGGAGAAAAGAGGAGATCTCGCCTCCTGGCAGTCAGTCTTTCTCCAATAACTTTGTTGGGTTTACTTCAGATAGTTCGGTAAGTTATCAGAAAATTTTAGATTTGCCTAGAGCTGCCAGGCAGTACATTGGTCGTAAGGAGAAAGAGTTGAAGAATGCAGGTATTTTGCAAGCAGAAGAGCATGTGGATGGATTGTATGAAAGGATGTCTTATGCAGATACATTGTTTGAGATGAGAGCAATGCTAAAAACTGATGTATGCAAGGGTTCAAAGATCATACCTGTGCAAACCTTGGATATGTTTCAGGAAATTTCTGGTTTTATGCTGCAAACAGAGTTAGAGGCTGAGAAAACTCAGCAAACTGAATTTATGGCTGATCTTGATCAGCTAATAGAGTTGCAGAGGGCTGAATCCATTCAGCCAACAGAGTTGAATGCAGAAAAATTTCTGCATACAGAGTTTCAGGATGCATCTATGCAGTCCATAGAGCCGAGGGCTGAATTCATTCAGCCAACAGAGTTGAATGCAGAAAAATTTCTGCATACAGAGTTTCAGACTGCACCCATGCAGTCCATAGAGCTAAAGGCTGAAATTTTTCAGCCAACAGAGTTGAAAGATGCTGAAAATTTGCAAAAATTGCAGCAAAGGAAAGAGTGCTTGAATGATGCCAAGGTTGACACAAAATATAAAACAGTTGATAAGAAGGTTAAGCCGGTTGCAGGCCCGCTTCCTTCTGATAGTGATGAGCAGATTGAAAAAGCTATGAAACAGCCTATGTTGAGGGATCCTGCAAATATTGGACATAAGTTTACAGCTGAAACTCTTGCAGAATTGAAGATTGGAAATGATGATTTTTTGCTTCCAGTGGAAAAAGAATGTTTTAGAGAGATGCTTGGACGTCATGGTAAGGCATTTGCTTTCTTTCCACATGAAATTGGCTGCATTAGTCCCGAATTGGTTGCACCTATGGTCATCTTCACTGTTCTCCATGTACCATGGAATATACGTCCTATACCTGTGCCTAAAACACACTTGCCAAAGCTGATAGAGTTGCTGAATGAGAAGATTAAAATGGGGATTTTGGAACCCTCTTCTGCACCCTATTCTAACAGGAGGTTTACTGTACCAAAGAAGAATGGTACTTTGAGATTTATTCAGGATATGCAGCCCGTGAACAAGGTGACAATCAGAAATGTGGGTACAGGTCCAGTTGTGGATGAATTTGCTGAGGATTTTGCAGGACGAGCCATCTATTCACTAGGTGACTTGTATTCAGGTTATGATCAGTTTCAGCTTGCCTTGGAAAGCAGGGATATTACTACTATGCGGACACCTATTGGTCTTGTGAGGATGTGTACCTTGCCTCAAGGTGCTACAAACTCAGTTGCTCATATGATGAATGCTATGCATAGAGTTCTTCGAGACTATATTCCACAGTATACCATGCCTTTTCTAGATGATGTGCCTATTAAGGGTTGTGCAGAAGAAGAAAAGAATGAAAGTCTTGATTTGTGTGGATGTAGACAGTTTGTGGCTGATCACTTGAATGCTTGTGAGCAAATATTGACATGATTAGAGGAGGTAAATTTGACACTTTCAGGGCTGAAATCTGTCTTTGCCGTTAATGAAGTCATCATAGTTGGGCATATGGTTGGATATTATGGCAGAAAGCCTTCTCCTGCAAAGGTGGATGCCATAAACAGGATTGCAGAGTATTGCTCAACTACTTCAGAGGTGCGGAGATTTGTGGGAGCTTGTGTATTTTACATGATTTGGATTCCTCATTTTGCTCATATTGCAGATGTTCTCTATCAGCTGCTTCGGAAGGGGCAGAAATTTCATTGGGATGAGAAGCATTCAAAAGCCATGCGTAAGCTCAAGAAGCTGTTGCAATCAGCTCCTACTCTACGCAAGGCGGATTATCAGTGTGGACGGCCTATCATGTTGACAGTTGATACTAGCCCTATTGGTATAGGTTGGGCTGTGGGACAGGATGATGCTGATGGAAATAGGTATGCTATCCGCTTTGGAGCTAAAGTTCTTAATGAGCGACAAAGGAGATATCCGCAGATCAAAAGAGAGTTGTGGGGAGTAGTCACTGCATTGAAGTGTGACAAAGGGTATTTCATTGGAGCTTCAGTTATTGTGGAAACAGATTGCTTACCTTTGCTTGGCATGATTACTAGTTGCTCGACTCCAGATATAGCGATGCTCTGATGGATTGCCTATATCAAATCATTGAATCCAGAATTTCGACACATAGCAGGGAAAGATAATCCAGTTGCTGACATGCTTTCTAGAGCGAGATATGAGGATGAGGAGTCAATGCTTGCAGAAGATGATGAGACAGAGTTTGTTACATTTGTCCTTACTCATGATTGTCATGTATCTACTGTTGAAGCTTTTATTGAAGAGCTTTATGTTGATGAGTGGCTGCAAATTGGACAGTATCTAAGTTCATTGACTCGAAGAGCTGATTGGACAGATGATGAATTCAAGAAAATCAGAAGGAAGGCTTATGGGTATTTCTTGAAGGATGGTTTACTTTGGAAGCATCCAAGAAAGAGAGGAGGTTTGCCCTTGAGAGTAGTTTGTGATGTAGCGATGCAAATACAGATTATGCGAGAGTTTCATGAGAGCTCATGGGCAGGACATAGAGGTGTGTGGGCTACCTATGAGAAAATCAAAGACAGATACTGGTGGAAAGGGATGTATAAAGATGTTTCTCACTTTGTGGAGACTTGTAGAGATTGCCAGCTTTACTCTTTAGTGCGACATCGTGATGAGTTGCATCCGACTTATCCACTATGTATGCATTACAAGTGGGTGGTAGACTTGGTTACTTTGCCAGTGGGACTTTGGCAGATGAGATATCTTGTCTTGGCTAGGGAGGATCTTACAAACTATGTTGAAGGAAGACCGTTGCGGACGAAGACCACCACTACAATATGTAAATTCTTATTGGAAGAAATATTTTGCAGGTATGGATGTATAGGCAAGATTACAGCTGATCGTGGAGAGCTAGATGCTGATGAAGCTAGAGAATTCTTCTCACGGCTTGGGATTAAATTGGCTCTTACTACTGCTTATAATCCAGAGGGAAATGGCAAAAGTGAAAGAGGACATCCGCCTATAGTTAAAGCATTGGCAAAAGCTTGTAGAGGTCGGATTGGAGATTGGCCGAGATTATTACCTTTTGCATTATGGGCTGATCGCTCTACACATAGTGTGACTACTGGGTACATGCCTGCGGAGTTGATGTATGGGCAAAAACCTGTCATGCCTACTGAAATTTGTGCTCTCACTTGGAGTGTTCTTCCTTGGCATGAGAATTTATCAAGGGAAGAGCTGTTAGCCCTTCGGATTCGTCAATTAGAGAGAAGGACTGAAGATGTGCAGCTAGCCATTGACCGTTTGAAGGCAGCCCGTCTCAGAAATAAGGACAGGTTTGATTTAAGGCATCGCTTGAGGCCTAGAGCCATAAAAGAAGGGGATTGGGTTCTAGTCTACGACAGTAGTCTAGAAAATCAGCATAGTAGCATGAGAAAAATGGTTCAAAGATGGTTTGGACCGTATGAAGTGAAAAAGGTTTTTGACAATGGTACCTATGAGCTGGCTGAATTAGATGGAACATTATTGAGGGTGCCTATTGCTGGAAAACGAGTCAAGATTTTTAAGAGAAGAGAAGATGAAGAATATGAACTTGAAGCATTGACAGAAGATGAGCAGGTAGGAGAAAGACATGCTGAAGAAACAGAGGACATAGAAGATGGAGCCGATGGACAAACAGGTCCGCTAGAACCAGAAGATGGACTTGACCTGTTTGTGGACTTAAATGATCCTGGATAGTTGGCACATCCGGAGGATGCGCAGGTTTAGAGGGGGTGGATGTCGTGATGCTGCGCATCTGAGCCGTGAACACCTCCATTTTTGTTGTGCATTTGTGTTAATTTCTGCGTGTGATTCATTGTTTGTGTGGTGCATTTTAATAAACTGCATTCAATGTATGTATATATTCCCTTAAATGTATTGCATATTCGATGCTTGTAATAGGAAGGAAAACCTATCCTACCCTTTGTAGACCGTCCTGTTCGTGGGAGCATCCGAGACTTGGGGCAAGCTTACAATGAGTTCTTCATTGAACCAGATGGTAATCAGGACTCTAGTGATAAGGTCCCTGATTTTGTTGAGACTATGATATACTGTCCAAACGAGGCTGTTCGTATGGGTGGTCGCTATGCATCAAAGGAGGAATTCACAAATGGGAAGATAGGGAGCTAAAGATAGTGGAAAAATATTCGTATGGCAAAAAGAGGGGAAAAAGGAGGATTTGAATGGCTAAAGGGGGGGAAAAAGTTCAGAAAATCCAGGACCTCCCCGAGCTCGAAATGGGTGGTTACCTTCAGCGTGAAGGGTAGGGGATGCTCGGCAGAAGAGATATAATCACTACAGAGACATGCTTTATGGGGGGGAAAAATCAGTATGTTGCTCGGGGTTCCCTTCACAGATATAATGGTAAATACAGCCATCACCAGTGAGTCCTCCCTCCATCAGAATCAGTCCCTCCCCTGCATGTCACCTTCCTGGTGAATTTGCTGCAGCATGTCAGGCAGCGCAGGCTTTCCCCCCGCCTGGAGTCATCGATGCCGCTGACCCCAACCATGTTGTGCACCCCTATGCTCGCATCTCCAGCGATAGCTCCTCCCTCGGTCGCCATATTGCGCGCAGGCTGTTCGAAATCAGCATCCAGGACGTTTTCTCCGTGCCTGGAGATTTCAATCTGATGATGAACGATTTGATGCTTCACAGTATGCATTCTTTGGTGGAGATGTAAGCCAAGAGGTTGAACTTGGCGGCCTCTATCTTCTTCACCCTCTACACTCTCAAGTACGCACCCATACCATGCGTGGTCAATCTGAAACAGCGAGGGTGCAGCCCATGCCCACCGCAAATTCATGACGGCTTGCACCAGCACTGGTAGCGCCAGTATTAGTGGGAGTGAGCACGAGCCCAGCACCGTCTACCTGGCTGCTGTGGTTGATGAATTCATGGAGGAAGAGATTTGAATTTTTCTGCTTCTATCTTCAAGTTGTCATGGTTGAGCCCTGTTCTCGTTCATTATAAGAGCTGGTCTGTCCCGCAAGACGGATGTGGAGATCCTTGCTGCTGCCGGTCATGCCTTGGGTTATGCAGAAACAAGTTCTGATAGGAAGAACTTCAACAGGCATCAACGAGGATCTACAGGCATCAAAGGAGGTGAAAGACTCTGCCTGACTCTTGCGCTGGTAGAGAAAGAAGAGGCAAAGATGTTAATCACATGTTGCCAAGGTCAAGCGAGCGCAACATGAGCTCCCCTCGTCTCAGAGCATTGGAGAAGTCGCCATCAATCGTTTGCAAAGGGAAAGAACAGACTGACAGAACAACCCTCCCGTGAGATTCAGGCTTAACTCGACAGATGACTTGCAGAGATGGACCATAGAAATCTCAGGTGCTGTTGGTACATTCTATGAAGGCGAGCAGTTCCAATTGCTTATTGAGTTCCCTGAGAAGTATCCATTGGATTCTCCTCAAGTCGTCTTCACAGCATCTTGTTTATGTTATCAAGTGCCATAGAGAAGGAAAGGCCTACAGTTAATGATAGGTATGTTAAGAACTGCCGTAAAGGAAAGTCACCCAAGCTTACCTCATGGGAATACCATGATGACAAGGCCTAATTCAACTGAAGATTCTAAACCAGCAACATTGAAGTTTGCAGGTTGCATTGCAGTTTCTGGATGTCATATAAAACTGCGCTCTTTCCACTCAACTCTCCATTCCTTTTGTTGTATAAGTTGCTCAACAGCTTTTAGTTCTGTACTTCTGCTTATAAGAACTGTGAGGCTTTTTGCTGTAGCTTGTCACATCAGGTCTTGAGCAACTCAAAGCAGACTTGAATCAAAAGAATGTATAATGGGGTGTATGTTTGTGAGAGAACGCTTAACTTCTGAACAAAGCTTAATAGATTGACTCTATTTAGGAGTTTGAGGTACAGGCAATTGAAATACATGTTTCAGGTATTATGATTGTGTATAGGAAGCTTACATGGAAATTATGGGAAAGATCAATATCTGATATAGCAACTATTGGCTTTCAAAGACACTGAATATTCTGTTAGTGCCAAGGATTCTAGGTGTTGGCCATTGAGTAATCGAGGAGGAGATCGGAATAGGCAATATAGTTCTTTGCTTTTGATGACATCCAACATTTGAGTTCTTCTTGTTAGCCTCATTTCTTGCTGTACCTTGAACCCCGTGTTCTGCAGCCCTTACGCGATCTCTTTGACACCGCGAGGGAGATCTAGGGTAGTAGGAAATTTCTGAAATCGAAAAAGGGGACCAAGGAGAGTTTGCTGAGTCGAGATCTACTTCATCGATGGCTCCTAAGCAAAAGTCGAGAGGAGCGCACGCTATCGTATTGCTGCGCATTCGAGGTGTGAAAACCACCCAAAAGTTGTGCGTGTGATTTGATACTTTGTACATACTTAGTTGTTATGTTTGCTCTTTCATTCTATGCTGAAGACGGAGAAGAACAAGGAGTTTTGGTAGACTGGTAACTCGAGATGCAATCTCATGGGCTACACTTATTTCAAGATATGCCGATTATGGGCTTTGTGAGGATGTTTCCAACATCTACAACTGGATGGTATTTTTGCTGATGCTAGTACATTTGTTTACAGCCTGAAATCATGTAGCATCATAGGAGCTTTAGATACAAGCCGAGAACTTCATGTAGAGATATAAAAAAAGGGGCTAGATAATGAGTTTCATGTTGGCAATACACTTGTGGACATGTATAACAGATGTGGTCGGGCTTCAAGCATGTGGCATTCTTTGGGCATGGTTGCAGCATATTGAGCTCATCTTTGGTGGCATGGGTCCTAGACATTACATTGGACAACATACTTACGTGCCAGCCACACGAAAAGGCTACTGGCAGTTTGATATGGGAGACTTTCTCGTAGGTGGAAAGACAACAGGTTTTTGTGCCAATGGCTGTGCTGCTATTGCTGATTCTGGAACATCTTTGATGGCTGGGCCAACGGGAATCATAACAGCTATAAATAAGGCCATTGGAGCATCTGGTGTCATGAATCAACAATGCAAGGCCATGGTGTGTCAATATGGTGATATGATTATTGAAATGGTTAAGCAGCAGATCAGTCCAGAAAAGATATGTGCACAGATTGGCATATGCTCCCAAAGAGCAAAGGATTTCAGCCCAGATATTGCAAGTGTACTGGATGTGGGTTTTGTGCAGCTCAAGGAAATCCGATGAATGCAGGTAGTTGTCTTCAGTCTGGTAGTTCTTATATTTGTACAGAGCACACTGATATTTGTCCGACCAATTTTGGTTGGATGTCTGTACTTGGTCTGTCTCTATACATAGTCTTCTTCTCTCCTGGTATGGGACCAGTTCCATGGACTGTGAATTCAGAGATCTACCCATCAGCTTATAGAGGTGTGTGTGGAGGTATAGCTGTGGAGGTATAGCTGCAACCACAAACTGGATATCAAATCTGATTGTTTCAGAATCTTTTCTTTCACTAACAGATTCTATAGGAACCTCGAATACTTTTCTTGTCTTCGATGTCATTGCATTGCTATGCCAACAGTGCTTTCTGTTACTATGGCCATCGGATCCCATCGCCTTTCACAACAGGGTGCTATCACTAAGCGCATGACTGCTATAGAAGAAATGGCAGGAATGGATGTTCTTTGCAGTGATAAGACAGGAACACTTACTCTGAACAAACTTACAGTAGACAGAAACTTGATTGAGGTCTTCACCAAAGGAATCGACAAAGATATGGTTGTGCTTTTGGCGTTACGGGAGGCCCACGGAAGGAACAAATTTAGTCGGCTATTTTCAGGAGCCGCTTTACTGGTTCGAAAGGGGGGCTTTTTCGGTTGTTCTCTTCTAAGGTGTAGGAGACGACTCCCTGGAGATCTTGGATGTTTTTTTTTCCTGGGGAAAATGGATCCGAAGTTCCTCCGCAACCAGAGGTATGTGAAGAAGCACAACAGGGGAAACGCAAAAGAACAGGGGAGGAAGAGCAAAAAGCAAGAAAATAGGGGAACAACTATAATAGTGGTGGGAGAGAAACGCATGCGCTCTGCCATGAGCGCTCTTGATGAAGCCAACCAGGCCATTCACACGTTCACAGGACCTTGGCTCGAGTGCAGTCATCCTAAAGATGGTTGCTGAGGATCTAGAAGCTGAAAATTAAACAGAATTCGTGGAGAAGCAAGCATCATCCCGAGAAGCATTGAGGAGATCTTTCTAGATTACAAGGGCAGGCGGGCAGGCTTGATCAAAGCTCTCACTTCAGATGTGGAGGAGTTCTACGACGAATGAGATCAAGAAAAGGAGAACTTGTGTCTGTATGGGTACCCGGATGAATCTTGGCAAGTCACCTTACCTGCAGAAGAGGTTCCACCTAAGCTTCCAGAGCCTGCACTAGGCATCAATTTCCCAAGAGATGGATTGGAGCGCAAGGACTGGCTCTCGGCGCTACTGAGGAAGAAAGAAGAGGATTTTTCACAAACTGAATGGAACTCGATTATGCCTGGGCGATGCAGGAGAAGAAATCGATGGGAGTAACAGAACAAGAGTAGCAGATCGACCAGTGCATCTGGTACTCGAGAGTATGGAAATTCAAGTGATGGGTTGTGGCAAAAGCCTTGACCTTTTGACTTCACTATCTTGATCTGCCCATGGACCATCAATCACCGTGTGTGATTCACAATACAATAGTGAGGCTTTGTTTTGTCATGCGGATAAATTCAAAAGATCTATAAACGCATCTGTAAGGATTATCAGCGCATAATTGGCAGTCAATACATCACCTTGATCATACCATAGCGACTGTCATTCAAGCGCTTACCAGCAGTCAATACATCTCATTGATCATACCATCGACTGTCATTCCTGATTTGTTTTTCAATTCTGATGACATATAGTCAACATGGACGTGCATCAAACAGTGTTTGTTCAGAGCCTTGAAGTACCAACATTACTGTCACTGACCAGAGTATAGTGGCTAAGTTTTTTATCCTTAACAGCAGCACAACATCAGAATTGGTTCTTGAACTTTGCTCCCTTGATCTTCAAGACCCAGCTATCAGCCTCTAATGAAGACACAGAGTGTATTACAGAAACTGAGCCTGTTTTGACCGCTTTCCATCTCTATCATGATGAGCTGAAGATGAATATATGGAAGCAAATAATATAGATTTACCAGAATTATGGAGAGTTATGAGAAATAAAATTTCCCACATATCATCAGGAAAATAAGAGCTTATTCCTTACTGTTATGAGTGCTGGATGTTTGTTCCTTCAGCCAATAGAGTACAAAGAGCCTTACTTGACTCTCTTTATAAAACAACTTCTTGTATTCTGTGTTTCGTTAGACTTCATCGATTCCAGACTTTATGATCTCATTTACAAGCACATGATGAAGTAATCAATCAGCTTCAGGTTCTTTTACAGTGACAGAAATTGACATGCTAGTCTATTTTGAAGAGTAAATCCACATCCTCTCTTGAAAGTAACGACCAATAAAAGAGTTCTACCACAAAAGGTTTCAGAAACAGGTTAAGGACATGTCCTGAAATTATTTAAGGTCCTCTGTGGTTGCGACATTGCTTTCACAAACCCTTCGACATCTTTGGTGAACCCGACGTGAAAGCGTCGCAGAAATTTCAGGATGGGAGATACTTCAGCCTCTATTTCAGCCTCTTCTACAACTTCAGCTACGAAGGGTACATTGTGATTTCGGCTGTATTGAACGAAAGTGTGTGCACACGTTACATATTTCAAATTTGTAAATTTTGAGGTGTTTTTCAAGAAGCAAACATAAGGTTTATCTACAAATAGGTTGCAGATTACGTATACTAT